>NW_026264258.1:774488-774814 GCF_000817695.3 Arachis duranensis
ATATTTTTTTTAAAAAATAATTTTAATTTTAGTGTTTTTAATATAAAATAATTTAATTATAAAATTAAAATACTTATAAGGAGCTAACTAAAAAAATATACATAAATTTAGTGAAAGTATAGTATTAAAAGACTAATTAAATCTTTTTTTTTAATTAAACCTTAGCTGCTTTACGGGTTCATTTTCTTCTTACTCTCACGGTTTAACCCATCTCTGCGAGAGTGAGAGCAACGAAATTCGAAGCTTCGGAGCTCAAAAAAATGGAATCGCCAATTGCCTCTCTGGAGAACCGACCCGCCATCTTCGTCATTGGATCCTCCAACGTC
>NW_026264258.1:774844-791557 GCF_000817695.3 Arachis duranensis
CTTTCCCTTTCTTCTTCTCTTTTGTTTTTAATTAAAAAAAAATCTTTGGTTTACCAATTTTATCTGTAATTGGATTATTAACTTTGGTTTGCTATAATTTTAGTGCTTGATATTCATATAGATATTGTTTTGAAGTAACACTTTTTAGCATAATTCTTGCTTAGATACTATCGTTCGTTTTTTACTTAAAAGTGATTGGATCAAACCTAGATGCTGTAGTAGTAGTAGTTATGACTTATGAAGTTCAATTGGTGTGCAAATGCAATAAGGTTTAATGATTAATTTTGAATGCTGTAAGTATACTCTTAAGTATTACACCTAATGTGATTTATTTAAGCTAATTAGAGATATTAGTTAGCTAATTAGAGATATTACTTTACTTGTAAGCAAATACCAGTAATGGATTCACAATTCTTCCTCACTTTACATCCCAATATTAAGTATTAATGTAAAGTTTATTATGCTGCCATTAGATTATATTGTATCAAATGTGTGTGTGATTGCCGAGTCATGGATTCTAACAGTAGAACCTTCTTGATGAGTTATGCTTAATTTAGTTGGGGATTGTGGTTTTTGGGATGGGCTTGATTGGATATGGAATTTCCAATGGAGAAGGGAGTTGTTCCAATGGGAGCTGGAACTTGTCAATCAGCTTCATGAGAGGTTAAGGCCAGTGAGATTGTCACCAGGTCGGGAGGACAGTGTGGTGTGGAAGTTTGAAAATACAGGTGTTTTCACTACTGGTTCTGTGATACAGGCTATACAGGCGGAGACTCTACCGGCTGAGATAACAAGTTATAGCTTCACGAGCTCCATTTGGAAAGGTCTCGTACCTCCGAGAATTGAGCTCTTTGGGTGGTTTGTGGTAGTTGATCGAGTCAACACCAAGGAGCGGCTGACTAAAATAGGAGTCAACTTTCTGGGTGATAGTATGTGTGTCATGTGTACTAAGGAATTAGAATCTGCTGAGCATTTATTCCTTAAGTGTGAAGTAACATGGCAGGTGTGGAGCAAGTGGTTGCAGGCTCTAGGAAGAGAGTGGGTGATCCCTGGAACCATTAGAGAATTGTTTGAGAGCTGGCATGGCATGCATAATAGACAACAAGGGCAGAAGATGTGGATGACAGTGTTCTTTGCAGTAATTTGGAACATCTGGTTGGAACGGAATGCACGAATCTTTAAGAATACAAGAGCAAGTCTGGAGGTCATCCACACAAGGACGGTGATGAGCTACACAGAATGGCGGGGAGGTGATCCTGGGGGAGGCTGTTGATAGGACGGGGGTTGGTAGGAGTTGGTTTTGTGGGTAGCTCGTTGTGTGTCTTCTTCTTTATTTTGTATGCTCCACTTTAATGTGTTGAGCTTCCTTTGTTTCAAAAAAAAAAATTAGTTGGATAGTAACTACATAAAAATTACTTCTTAATCAGTTGGAAAACATATCATTGGTATGCTATATCCACACTGCAATTATTTCTTAATTTAGTTCTTCTAATATATTTTTACATGAAGTAATGTGGATTTGGTTGTATTTGATGTCAATTTTAGGGTTGCTCTCTGTTGATAGTGAAGATGCTTTTGATTCAGCTTCTGAAGTAAATGTACATGGGTACGTTGACTTTGAGTAGCTTTTATTTTATCGAACTTATTCGAAGCATAATTTTAAATGTTATTGGGTGTGTGTTTGACCGGGATTGAACAGATGGACTATCAACACTAAGTACTATACTGCTGATGTTTCTGTGTGGATGGCTCATCTTCGTGATGATTTTTCTGTCCGGAACCTGCCCGTGTTTCAACAGGCAGCAGCACTGGTGATGGTTTTTGACATGAATAATGTTAGTTCCTTCACTTGACTACTCTTCAATTTGTTTTTTTGGTCAACGATCATTTATTCCATGAAAAAATCTTGGTTACTTTCATTGTTTTAGTGTGTGTCTTGTTTTTGGTCATGAGGAATCTCAAACAATGGTTTGAAGCAAGCAGACCAAGTTTCAACTAATTTCGGCCTGTTCAACAACATTATGTTTGAGCTATATTTTAACATGGTTTTTAATGATGTTCTATATTTTGGACAGAAGTATAAAAAGTTAATTTTTTTGTTAGACCGAACCTTGGTTTGCAAACTATAAACAAAACACATCAATATTCATGTGAACTATTCTTCGGCTACTTTTTTTTTATTCTGCCTGCCTTAAGCTTGCATTTACAGTGACATATTCATATAATGTAAACTTAATTTTCATTTTTCTTGTTATATGCAGCCATCTTCTCTAACTGCTCTCCAAAATTGGGTTTCTGGCACTGATATTCAAAACTTTGAGATATTATTATGCATTGGAAACAAAGTGGACCTCCTTCCAGGTCATCCAGTTCATGCTGAATACAGAAGACGGTTACTGAAACTTGAAGACTCTGCTATTGATCCTTATTCGGAGCTCCCTGAGTATGGAATATCTGAATCTGAAGGAACTAGTTTACTGGGAGATGAAGAACCATCATGGGATATCAGAAGGTCCTGCTTGGAATGGTGCACCGAACACAATATTGAATTCATTGAGGCTTGTGCTTCTAATGCTGATTTTGACAACTGTAAAATTCTCCTCCCTGTTTTAAAGCCAACACAATCCATTGAACAGTAGTCTGCTTTTTGCTCTGGCAGATGCTGATTGATGGATCATTTAAGAATGATGATTAATAGATCATGTTCATGTAGGAATGCCATTATTCATGACCAAACTTTCCTGCCGAACAACATTGACTTATGTTGGATTTTTTTTTTTCAAATTATATTATTTGCATACATTTATTCCATTTCTGAGAGAAAAAGAACTGCTGTTTACAGGTTTGTCTATAGATGGTGATTTACAAGGAGTTGAACGTCTCTATGGTGCTCTTTCTGCTCATATGTGGCCTGGAATGGTATTGAAATCTGGTGATAGGATAAGTCAACCATCATTTCCTACAAAAGAGGGTATTTTTCTTCTCTTACATTTCTTAAAGTGTGATGTATGGCACTTTTATTGATGTCGAATATATGCCAGGCAGTGCAATACAAGCACTAATTTTGGTTCTCTGTTTTTCTTCAGAGTTATCATCAGAAGAATCTGATTATGAACAGGAATATGAAGTTCTGTCAGCTGGTTCAGCTGATCCTTGGGATGGAATTGAACAAGCATGGGTATCCGCGACTTCCTTGGATGCTGGGGGATTGGTTCCTCAAAACAATACAAATACAGATTGTGAATACAAGAACAAAATTAAATCTGATAAAGATGTCCCGCCCACAACATCAAGTACTGGGTCTGAAGGCGAGGATAACAAGAACTCCTCACACAATATCATGCATTCTGAAGATGAGGATAAATGTCTTGAGTTAGACGATTTGGAACAGTTGATGTCCGAGATTGGGAACATGCGCGCAGGTTTAAGGTTGATGCCTGATTTCCAAAGGAGAGACATGGCTGCCAAGCTTGCTATGAAAATGGCTTCCTTATTTGGGGGTGAGAGTGATGAAGAGGAAACTTAGTTCATATTAGATGTTGACTCTACATAATTCAGTTATAAGTTTAACAGAACCATCAATGCATGTCTTTCATGGCACTTATTTTGAGCATTACTCGGAAGATATGCTACCTCTCAAACCTCTTCCACAAGGATTGGTTCCTTCTTCAGCTTCTCTTGGTATCTCCTGCACATGGTTAAAATATTATGATGTGGCCATGTTCATGGTACTTAACATGAATATAGTGTTGTGTGGATAGCTTGAGCACATTCTCCAGTTCTGTAAGCTGAAGAGTTGATTGAAAAATACTCACTAGTCAAAATGCTTTCACCTTAGAAGGACCCAAAAATTGACAGTCAAACGAGGTGATTAGTTGTTTTTCAAAAACTAGAATGAGTTTCTTTACCTCTCTTTATGACTCTTTCTTTTTTTAAACATATGAACTGTGCTGCATAGATTACCTCATTTCTTTCAGAAACAATTGTCACATAGATGGCAGCATATTTTAGTGGTTGGAAGAAGTTATGGTGGTTAAAAAGAAAAAATTGCTCCTATCATAATTGGTCACATTCTAGTTTTTTTTTTTTTGGTAGTGAAGTATTTTTCTTATATTAAATAAAGTGTTTGATGTATATAAAACAGAACCCCAGTTAGAGGGTAGAAGTAAAAGAATAAGTTACTATCATTTCATGTGCTTTGTGTGTGTTTCTTAATTTGCTAACAAAGCCTTACCTGTAAGCAGTGGTAGGTATGATAAAACAGCTATTATTAATTTAGGTAACAATCAAGTTTGGATACAATGGATGATGGCCAAAGAATAAGGTATCTCAAAAATTTGACCAGCACTTATTTGAGGAGTCACAAGAGGGGGAAAAAAGAGTAGGTAGTATGCAAAGCTAACAACTTGCCTACGGAGTTGTCATCATCTGATAAGTCAGATACTAAGGAAAAGGTATGGAAAAAAGTATGAAGAAAAAAAAAAGTAGGCAAAGTAGCAATAGATTGATGACTCCCCCAACTCAACTAGGATAAAAACAAAAAAAGTAAAGAAAAAATGGTGTGAAAATAAATCTAATTAAACATGGGTGTTCCATGATTCGATTAACGAAGTATGATTTGGAGTTTAGAATTTAAAACTAAAATACTCTTAAAATCGAATTAGTAGAACTTTTATAATAAAAGTTAGTTACATATGACAAGAAAAAAAGAAAAGGAAAAAAAAGGGGAAAATGGATGTAATATTTTGGCAATCATGGTGCTTCCTAATAATGTATCTAGAGAATCTGAGGGAAATATGGATATTGCTTTTTCGAGTCTCAACTTTCAACTTTGCTAGTGAGTTGTTCTCACTAAAGCTTCACATGAGAGGGGGGAATAGAAGATAACCTAGGAAGATAAATGGTGGGTGGGGCCACACAAATACATACATTATATTATTATTATTCTACTAAACAACAGTGTAGAAAGATGCCATCAAAGTATTACTTTTTCTACACAATTAGGCATCAACGGTGTTGAAACTCTTATTTATAGACCTCCCATTAAGAAAGATAGTTAATGGGAATTTGGATAGATGCAAGAAGAGGACCATCACCATATTGTAGGTACCCAAAAGGCATCACCACCTTTATTTAATAACTCTCTATTATTGTTATTATTTCTTTAACTCCATAAAATAAACACTTGCACTACCTTTATGTTCCCTCTTTTGTCTTATCTTCACTTTAACCTTTATTTTAATTTGTCTTGGTCCCTATTTCTGGGTATTTCTTTTTTCAAAAGAGATTAGTTAAATACTAAAATAAGAAATAAAAGGATCAACACTACACCTAGTGGAAATCAAGCTTCTAGTAGAAGCTTAGGTTACTTATATTCTAACTAGTGATGGTTTAGCATTGAGCATTAACATTATGAAAATTTCTTGATACCCTTTTACTCAAAATAATACTTCTTCTCATTAGTATGACTGACCTAATTGATGCACAAATATGCACAATTATGACTACATGCTTGGTAATAATTGGTACAAACTACAAAGTGCTTGGTAATGGTAGTTCCCCTTTTTTCTTGGTCAGAGAATGCTTGGTAATAATTGGTACCCAACAAAAGTGCATTTAGAAAAAGAAAAGAAAAGCTGAAACCAGTTTTTCATGCTGCATAAACTCAAAACAAAAAGTAGAACATAAACTGAGTATAGACACACAGGAAGTTTCAAAACCACAGCGCTTCTTGTTTGGACTATATAACATTTCAAGAACTTACATATTATGTAAACAATTTATCATTAAATAAAATATGAATTTTATTTAGACTATAGGAGTTGGTAACTAATACGATTTTTGATCTATTTACATATTACATTCTTCTATGCAGATTGCAGAGTATATATATCATGCATGCCATACCATGCCATGCCATAACATGTTTTTTTTTTAATTATTATTATTATTTTTAATCCATAATCTATAATAATCCAACTTTCCAACTAGCTAGATGATCACGCATGCAGTTTTAGTTACATGTCATTGCTTTAATGTCTACTATAAGTGAGACATAGCATGTCTATTGCTATAACAAAATGCTAATGCATGATTTTGATGTTAAAAAAATACAAACAAAAGAAAATAAAGAGGAAAATACAGTAACATTTTCCATACTAGAGGCATTATTATTGGGTTGTCCTTTTCCAAAAACTACTTCTGTACTTGGCTTGAAAACTTAATTTAAGAGTTCCATAATTAACTTTTTATTTCTTATAACTAGAATTATATATTCTCCCCCTCAATTCACTGCTACACTAATTTTATATATTAAAAAAATCCAAATCTTTTATTACAGCATGTTAGTTTCTACAGAGAAATGAAAATAATTGCAAATTTTACTCATCCTCGTTGATCATCTTGTGCTATTCTAAAACAATGGAGACCATGTCCCTTGAGACAAAAAAGTAAAAGAGAAAAATTGTAGCACAGTAAAATTATGACTAAGATTATTGAATAATAAAGTTATATATACAATTAGATTATAGAGTACATACACTTCCTTTGTAAAAGAAAAAAAAAAGATTAAACAAAACAAATTAAAGAGGGTAATAACTACTTCAAGTAGGGAAGGGTGTTAACAAGAGAAAAATCGCCCAAATAATCAATCTCTTCAGATCAACTTAAAGGACTAAAACAAAAACTAGTAATAAAAAAATAACAAAAATTAAGAAGAAGCCTCTAAAAATATACATAGAAATACATCTTTGGTTTTTAATTATGATCCGCAACCGTGCCTGTGGCAGCAATAATACTCTTATCTGGTATAATTGCAACTAATTACACCTTTGTGGTAATTTTTCGAATTTTCTTTAGAAATATAACTTTTAAGGCAAGAAATCATTGCTAGCATGCCGGCTATTACTTCCGGCGTTACCATTGCTGTTGCCGACGACAGATTTTAATTCTGTTTCGCCGGCAATTGCTACTACGGTAGCGCCGTTTGGAACGGCCGGAAACTGGCCGCATTTTTGGCATCTCCCAACGGCCAGGACGGCGCGGCAGGACGGGCAGGAGGAGTGTGATCCCAGCCACGTGTCAATACATGCCACGTGGAAGCCATGGCCACACTGCGGAAGCACCCTGACCTCGTCGCCGGCGGCGAATTCCGCCAGACAAATTGAGCATTCCGATGAGGCTGTCCACTTCCTCCGGACGCCGGCGTCAGCACCGTTACCGGCACCGGCGCCGTCGCCGTCGACGTAGGTGAATTTTGGTAACGAGTTGAGTACCTTCTTCTTGAGTCCACGGTTGGCGAGTGCCTGATGTGGAGATGCTCCGGTGCCTGCGACGGGGACGCGGCGGAGCCAGGCGCATCGTGCGACGGCGATGAGGCCGACGACGCAGATGAGTGCGCAGAGCAGCGCAGCGAGGATGACGACGAAGTCGGACTCGACTGAGGCTGCCTCGGCCGGTGGCACGGCAGCAGCTATGGCGGTGGTAGTGGTGGCGTTGTTGGCGGTGGCGGATTGGAGGATTCTTAGCATGCGAGTCATGTTTAGTGAATTGAAGTTAAGAAACTGGAAAAGTGTTTGTTTTTTTAAGAGAGAAAGAGAGTGAGAAGAGAAGTGTTTGCGGTTTGTGTTATGGTTATGGAAAGGTGAATGGTTGTGGTAGCTACTTATATAGTTGAGGGAGAGGATTTATCTTTAGCCGTAATCTTTTCGGTTTTAAATATTTTTTCAGCTAATCTTAAGTTTAGTAATGGTTAAGCAATGCTTCGTTTTTTAAAGGAAAAGTATTGGTAGATAATAAAAATATTAAATAATATGAATAACAGATATATCTGATATTTAATTTATTATTTTAATATTAAAATTTAGTTTATTTAAATAATTTAGAATATAGTGTATTTTTATTTTATTGGACTAATTTTAAAATTTATTATTTATATTATTCATAAAAGTCATTAGTCTATCGAATTAAAAAATATTATAAAAAGGATTACTTATAATCTTTGAATATAGAGACGATTTTGTTTGAATTAATAAATTATTATAGAATTAATTACCAATACTATATTGAATTATTATATTTTCAAGATGGATATTTTAAACATGATATATATGTCATTTGTGTTCAACTATATTTTAGTAGAAAGATGTGCTTAATTTTATTTTTGCCTTATATTCTTGAACTGGATTAAAATATAGTATCTATTAGTATTTATCTATATATTATTATAATTTATAAAATTCTCTATATTTTATAAATATATTGTATTCCAAATTCTAACAAAAACTTTAAAAAAATTAGTATGTTTCACTTATCAGTTATCATGTCAACGTGTGTGGCCAGTAGAGTTAAGTTTGCAAGGTAAAATTTAAGAATTAACAAAAAAAAACAGTGATTTAAAGAAAGAGTAGAATGATAAATAATTTTTTAAAAATTTATATTTCGAATATATTAATTTTTTTAAAAAAATACTAACAAATTTTTTATGATAATAAATATAGTGAACATATTATCTTCAGATTAATCTTATAATTAGAGTATAAAATCTTAATTTAAATATATTTGTCTACATTTATTATTATAAAAAATTTTATAAATATATTTTTTAAAAATTAATCTATTTAAAATATAAATCTTAAATAGTTTATTTGTCACTTTATTCGTACAGAAATTTTAGTTTGTGGAAAATTAGGGTTCACTTTCAATAGGGGTATTATTTGCTTAACGAAGATACGGATCAATGTGAGAAGAGAAGACATTGACCAAAGGAGAGTATTGAGAGGGATAGAGATATTGAAGGGAGGAAAAGTAGCTTGAAATAGTTCTCTATTAATAACATAACACACTCTCATTTTCACTGTGTCTGGTAGGTTAAAAGAGTGTGGGGAGCACTTGCTATTAATAAGGGAAATTGTAGGTAGAGGAAAGGGACACTGATTAATACCCCATTCTTACTACTTAAGCTATTCTATTCCATTCATGTTTTATCATATTAATACCCCATTTTTATTAATTAATTTTATGTGAAATTAATAGTTAAAAATTATTAGATAATAAATTAATTTATTAAATTATTTAAAAAATTTTAATTATTAACTTCACATGAAGTGAAGTTAAGTGCATCTGAATTTTTTATCATGCACATATTAACATAATATATTAATATGTATGTATGTATGTTAATTATTTTGACATCAATGTATTGTTGATTGATTATTTTCTTTCTTATAACTAACAATATTCTAAAATTATATACATAAACAATTTGTTACTAAATAAATAAAGAATATATAGTAGTTGTTTGTGTACAAAAAGGAAATAATTTATATATATCCAATAGTTGTTTCATTTATAAATTGTAAATATAAATAGTACCTAATTAAGATGAAATATGAAAAAATAGCCAAATACAGTTAAATAATAATGATACATAAATTTAACATAATACTAATAGATGCACCTTTTAAGTACTATACATATATCATAACTAAAATATAAACTAATACACACCCCCCTCATATAATTTAGTATTTTCTGTGTGTCCTTAATTTAAGCTCTGGTTTTTTTATTTATTTTTAAATAAAAGTAATATATGTATTAGTAGAATATATATAGGAGTCAGAGAACATTTTAGTGGATAGTCAAGAATACTAGAAAGCATTTAGGAGTTGTTGGAAGAGTAGTAGAATATTGACTACGGTTTTTTCTTTTTATCTTTATTATTGTTGTTAAGATTAGAAGGAAAGAAAAAAGAAAAAGAAAGAAAAAAAAAGTAGGTTTATATAGTTAAGAATATGGAGTAAAGAAACGTATCATGCATGTTGAAATGCTGGCATAAATTCCTACGGTTTATTTTTTCTTTCTCTTTCTCTTTTAATCCGTTCAATACAATAAATAATTGCATTGTGTATAATATAATATATATCACTAAATTAAATAAACTATATATACAAGTACACCGTTCAAAGCCAAAAAATAATGCGTTTTTCAAAACCCACACACCACTAAATCGAATGTGAATCTAAACTTTTCGGCTGGTAAATAATTTTAAATTTCTTCAGAGAAAAGAGACAAGGACAAGAACTATATTTATTATTTAACATCAGTTTAATATAGTACCTGCCACTAATGTTAAAGTTTAGTGTTTAATGTTTTAGTATCTTACCAATCTTAATTATGTTATAATAAAGTTTTTCAGGCGTTCTAAATCTACACTTATCTAATTATCTTTGTTGATAATATAAAAGAGTAGCAAGTGGTGGCCTTATTTTTTTGGTTTCTTGGATGAGAACAAAAAGTAACTGAATTCTTTTTTTCAATTTTCACTTGAGTGATAAATGTTATTTGAAATCTATTATAGGATATGATAAAATCGTGATCTGATCTAATTTTATTAAAGAAAATAATATTAAAGTGGAAGAAGACTCAAAAAAAATGAATTTATCATATGAACTTAAAATTGAAAGAAGAATCACAGAGTATATCAGAGAGTGTATATTGTTATCTACTATTTATAACTATTAAAAAATTAACCTTACTAAAACCTAATTCAATATAGTAAATAAATTAACTATGGTTATAAGATAATTACTATTGTTAGCTTTAACCTCTAATCAAAATAATTTTTTTTATCATTTTAACTAAAGTTACAAAAACAAATACTATTAAAAAATTATTCAACCATAATCAATTACAACTTGCTTTTGTGAGCTATTAGATACCAACTTAATATCATCTTCAACATCCTTTTTCAAGTTGAAACTGATTGAATTAATTGTAAGTTCAGCAACATTATTATCATCTTTCCTTGAAATAAGACTTGTTGAAATCTTTAACTACCTTTTATCATCTACAAAATATCCTCCCTCAAGTGGGGCGTGTAAGTCAAGCATGCCCAACTTAAAAAGTAAAGGTTCAAAGACAGCCAGTGATAACACTTTAATAAGTAAATCAGCCATTTGATGAGTTGATTTAATAGGTAGCAATTTCAGCACCCCTATTTGAGTCTTTTCACGAACAATGTGACAATCTACTTTAATGTGATTGGTTCTTTCATGAACGACTGGATTAGCTGCAATATACAATGCTGATTGATTGTCACAATAGAGATTGATTGGCTGAGGATGAGATACATGTCAGTCATTAAGAAGATAAAGAAGCCTCGGACCTTCCCGAGTTGCTTGTGCCATGGCACGATATTAGCTTTTGAGGAAGAACATACTACAGTTGTTTGCTTCTTACTCTTCCAAGACACTAATAAAGAACCTAGGAAAAACAATATCCAGTTATTGATCGACGAGTATCGGAACAAGTTGCCCAATCCGAATCAACATAACCAGTCAATTTGAGATCATTATTTGAAAAGAAGAAAAGACCCTTAGAAGGAGATTTCTTGATGTATCGAAGAACATGTAGTGCTGCCTTGTCTCATCAGTTGCACAATCCAAAAATTGGCTGAGCTTCCTAACTACAAAAGCAATATCCGGATGAGTATTAGTGAGATATAGGAGTCGTCCGAGTAAGCTTCTATATTGTAATGGATCTGATAATCTTGTGCCACTCTCCTTAGAAAGTTTTCCATTATACAACATAGGAACTGAAGCAGATTTAGCTTCCAATATACCATATTTCTCAAACAAATCAAGAGTGTACTTACGTTGATACAAAGCAATTCCTTTGGAACTACGAGCAACTTTCATTCCAAAAAAGTATTTCAACCGGCCTAAGTTCATAGTACTAAATTCAGCATCAAGAGCCCTTTAATAGCTTCGATTTCAAATAGATTATCTCCAGATAAAACAAGATCATCAACATAAACAATAATAATAGCCAAGTCAAGCTTAATGTGCTTGATGGACAGAGAATGATCATGAGGAGACTTGATAAAACCATGTTGTTGAAGAAAATCATTTAATCTTAAATTTCATTGACGGCTTGCTTGTTTCAAGCCATATAAAGAACGATTCAACTTACAAACAGCACCATTTGGAACATCGAGACCTTGGGGAGGTTTCATATAAACCTCTTCTTTCAACTCACCATGCAAGAATGTTGTATTAACGTCTAATTGGTGAAGTTTTCAGCCATGGACAGTAGCAAGAGTAAGAATCAGTCATAAAGTGGTGAATTTTACAACTGGACTGAATGTATCAAAGTAATCATAACCAATTCGTTGACGAAAACCTTGAGCCACCAAACGTGCTTTGTGGCGTTCAACACTACCATCTCGATCAAACTTCATTTTAAAAATCCACTTTCATCCAATGATGCGCTTTCCAATAGACAAAGAAGTAATAGACCAAGTCTTATTCTTCAGCGAGTAATTCTGCACTAATTGCATTTCTCCAGCATTCGTGCCGCACAGCTTGTTCATAAGTCTTTGGCTCAACTGTTGTGATTATTGCTAGGGAAAAGGCTCTATGGACAGGGACAGCTTCCTATAATCTACCATATGAGATAGACCGTATCGCTTGAAACACGATTGGTTACTAGAACTTCCTGTTCTAAGTAATATACAATGATAATCTTAAAGATAAGAAGGTGGTTTATGTGTATGAGTTGATCGTCTAAGATCTTGATTATGCATGTTATCATTTGAATGAGAATTAGATGATGCACTATTTGATGGACTAGTAGAAGTTACATGTGAATCAGTGAGTGATATATGGTCACTAGACTCATGAAAAGAATCAATAGTTGCATGAGATGGATGAAATACATTTAAAAAATCATAAGTAAAAAGATCAAATCCATTAAAATTAGAATCAGCACTAGGTAGAGAAGAGGCATTTATGGATTTTGTGAGCATGTCATCATGAAAATATTTATAAGAAAAATAATATTCATAAAAATTCACATTTCGAGACAAAAATAGTTATCTAGTGTGAATATCAAACAGAATATATCCTTTTGTGCCAGTTGGGTAGCCAAAAAAAATACTCTTTCTTGCTCGTTTATCAAATTTTTTTCTTCCATGAGTTAACGTTGAAGTAAAAGCCAAGCATCCAAACACTTTAAGGTGACTAATGTCCCCTCCTTACCAAATAAGGTAGCATAAGGGGTTTTATTTTTTAAAACTGGAGTTGGAAGCCTATTAATTAAATGAACAGGTAAACCAATAGAGAAATTTCAAAAAAAAATTTGCAAGGACGATTGAAACATTAATGCTCTTGTAATATTAAAAATATGTTGGTGTTTCCACTCAATAATACCATTTTGTTGAGGTGTCTCAACACATGATGTTTGATGCACTATACCCTATGAATTATAAAAAATATCAAGTTTAAACTCAAGACCATTGTCATCTCGAATAATCTTTACTTGAGAATTAAAATGTGTTTTCACATAGGCAACAAAATTCTGGACCAAACTGCTGGCTTCTGACTTTAATTTCATGAAATAAATCTATACAAATATGGTTTTATCATCTACTACAATTAAAAAATATTTATAACCTTGTAGAAGTGACATTGGCTCCCAGATATCAACATGTATTAAATCAAAACTGTTTAAACTTGT
Source organism: Arachis duranensis (assembly GCF_000817695.3). Lineage (NCBI taxonomy): Eukaryota > Viridiplantae > Streptophyta > Magnoliopsida > Fabales > Fabaceae > Arachis > Arachis duranensis. Next base: position 788,360 of record NW_026264258.1, read on the forward strand.
TGTTTTACTAAGGGTATATCGTAACCGTTTTTGCTTCGCATAATAGCAAAAATCACATGGTTTAGAGCAAGTAGAAACAGGAAACTGCACACAAGGATATATTTGTTTGATAATGTCAAATTTGCATTGGGGTAGCCGTACTGGTGCAAAATTTACAACTACAAACTAACCGACAAGTGCACCGGGTCGTACAAAGTAGTACCTCAAGTGAATGAGGGTCGATCCCACGAGGGTTGATGGACTAAGAAACAATGGTTAAGTGATTTACTTAGTTAGACAAATAGAAAATGGTGTTTGAGAGTTCAAAGAGCATTAAACAGGAAACTCAGAATATCAGAAGACAGACAATAAATAAGTTGGGAATAAAATATGGAGAAAACAGTTAAGGCTTCAGAGTTATCTATTTTCCTGATTGATTTTTCTTATTAACTATTTTAATCATGTATATTTAATTCATGGCAAACCATATGTGACTAAACCATAATTCCTTAGACCTTTTTAGTCTCCTCTAAAATTGATCAACTGCCAATTCTTTGGTCAATTAATTCCAATTAGAGGGTGAAGTTTAATTCTGATTATTATACCACAGAAATTCTAATTACCCAAATATAAGAGGATTATATGTCACGTATCCCGTTAAATCCAAATAATTAGAAATTTAGGAGAATATGTTTTCAAGCTGTTATTCAAGTAAAGAGCTTTTCCAAGTTATACATAAAATAAAGAACGAAAACAATTCTTGAAATATAAATCAGTACATAAATTAAAATAGAGAAAACAAAGAACATAATCAATTCATACAATAGACAGAGCTCCTAACCTTAACAGTGGAGGTTTAGTTGCTCATGGAAAAGAGTGAAAACTAGGATTCTGGTAAACGGTGAATTTTTGGGATGAGATGGAATAATTTCCAGAAGAAAAGTTTTTTCTTTTTATATATAATCCTAATTAATTTAAAATATATTTTATAAAATTAAAACAATATTTTTTTCTATTTTAAAATAAAATTTAAATTTAAATAAGAATTAATTGAATAATCCGCGCCTTGTAACGTGAGGACCACTTGGTTTCCTAAGATCCACGCTTAACTTCATGCTGTTCACCACACAAAACGCCTAACTTGAACTGAAGAGGAGGCAATGCGCCTTATTTGAGATGGGAGTGCACCTTACTTGAAGTCACGCTAATTGTTGCGTGTTGTTGATGTTGTCTTGCGCCTAGGCAGAGCTTCTTGGGCGTTCTTCTTTCATCCTTGCGCCTAACTTGAGAAATCTCAAGTTAGGCGCAACCTTGGCTGCACTGGTAGAGAAGAAGTATGGACTATTATATATCATTAGAAAGTTCTGAAAGTTAGCTTTCCAACACCATTGGAATCACGCTCATTGGATCTCTGTAACTCGAGATATTTAGGTTTGAGTGCAGAGAGATCAGGGTTGACAGCCTCATTCGCCTTCTTCTCTTTTTCTGCGGAATCTCCATCAAATCTAGCCAAATGCTACCTAAAATAAACAGAATTTTATACGACTCAAAGTAACATCTATAGTGGCTAAAAGATAATTAATTCTTTATTAAACTCAACAAATTAAATACAAATTTACTAGGAAAAAAAAAAGAAAAGATGCTCACGCATCAGGTACATGACCCAAGATTAGAAGAAAGTAAAATCTTGTCACTATGACTTTGCATGTCTAAAATCCTAGTACTCCTATTATATGTTGTATTTTCTATGTTGTCTTTATATGCTAACTCTAATGCAGCTTGTATAATCCATATTTTACTCTAGCTGTGCCAATCATCTTCATAGAGGTCCGATTCTATATCTCACAAAGTTTGTTCAGTAAAAACACATTTGTAATGCAGGCCTTCTGTAAGTTTAGAAATAGATAAAAGATTGAAGTTTGGTATGTACAGCACATTCGTGAGATAGAATGTAATTGAAAATACCACAGTTTCACTTATAGTTGCACTTGTGTGTTCCATCTAGTAATTTTATCAGAATTGGTCTAATATGTCTAAAATTTGTAAAAAAAATACAATGAGTGTGATACATGATCAGTAGCTCCGGTATCAAGCACACAAGAATTCGAGAAAAAACTTTTTACTGACAAAAATCATGCAATATGAGAGCTCATGCAAAGGTTATAAGTCCCTAAAGGTATACCTCCACTTCCTGCATTTGATTGACTAACATCTCTCACGTTTGCTCCTTGAAAAAGCTGTGCACAGCAGTGCATCTCTCAAACTCTGATTGAATTGGGATTGACCATCAGCTTCTTTGTCCTGTTTGACATTGTAAGTGCTGCTCTCTTCAATTTCAGCAGTAATATGATTAGCCATAACTCCGTTGCTAGTCTCTCGTGGCCATTTCTGCCTTTGTAGATGAAGTGAAAATTCATGTTTGTGGTAACAAGTATCACAAGATGCCCTGCCTTGTGACAATAAAAACAGGTCTTAGGTGTTGAATTTATTCCACCTCTACTTTCACGAGTTCTTCGTCCTCTTTTTCTAAAAACACTGCTTGGATTATTGTTGAAATTATGAACTGAATTGCCCAAAGCTGGGTGTAGGAAGTAAACATTTGCTGAAAAGTAAATTGGTACTCGATGACTTATAATGCGAGCTAGATTTCGAAGCTGAAAACTCTCATGTGAGCTGTCCCTCGACACTAGGTCAGGAGTGTTGGCCATTGATGCTAATTCAATGCTCTATTTGAATCCAAAATCTTCACATCTTTTACGATCTTTCACGTTCACCGCACCATGACAAAATCGTGATTTGGATTTAATTTTATTGAAGAAAATAAGATTGAAGTGGAAGAAGAAGACTCAAGAAAATGAATTTGTCATATGAATAAATACAAAATCTAAAATTGAAAGAAAAATAACAGAATACATTAGAGTACATATTGTTATATATCTACTATTTATAGCTATTAGAAAATTAATCTTACTAAAACCTAACTCAATATGGTAAATAAATTAACTATGATTATGAGGTAATTACTATTACTAGCTTTAACCTCTAATCAAAACAAACTTTTTTTATCATTCTAACTAAAGTTACAAAAACAAATACTATCAAAAAATTATTCAATCCTAATCAGTTACAACTTACTTTTGTGAGCTATTAGATACCAACTTAATATCATCTCTAACAAGATATAATATATACGTGTGTTACGTATATATTAAAAATAAC
>NW_026264258.1:791599-808658 GCF_000817695.3 Arachis duranensis
TTGATAATTAATTATTTTTTATAATATATGAATTGATATGTAATTTCTTTTTAGTATTTTTTATTCTTTTATTTTGAACAAATATACAGCTAAACATGTGTTAATATTTTAATATGACATCTAACGATATTTAATTAATAGTAAAAAATAAATTAAATATTAAAAGATAACCACTCATATCAAAATTTAAGGATGATGGAATCCATACAAATTAAAGTACAAGCAAGACGTTCTTTAATTTAAGTATTCCCAAAAAAAAAATTACTTGGATAGTTGGATTATATTTAATTGATTCATGTATAAATGGACAACAGTACGTCCCATGTTGTACGTGCAAATTAAATTAAAAAGAAAAAGTTATCTTTCTCATATATTTATAAGGTTTGGTTAATTAGGGTTATAGTCTTGTCCATTTTCAGATATCTCACTATTCTAATTTTTTTTTTATTGGAACAGACATACATATGATGCTGAAAATGAACCAATGGAACAAAGTAGTAATTTAGTTTTCTTTTTTAGAGAGAATCATATGGATATTTTATTTTATTTTATTTATTATTTTAATTCAGCTTGGTAGATAGTGTTAGTTGCTATACTTTATGAAAAAGCTTAATTATGTAATGTGTAATAATAATCCTCATCACTTTAAACAACAGTTTCTTCTTTGAGCCACTAGATGTCAACATCTTAAGAGTCTTGCACTTGCTCAATTTTTTGTGCTAAATTCGATCTTCTAATCCAAATTAAAGTATGCTCTTTTTATTTTAATTTTATTAATTTTTTTTCTCTTCTTGTTGTGCAAGAAAAGCAAAGCAAAACATTGATGTTTGATGATGGTGGGAATTAATTGATGAAAAGGCTAATCTTTGCGCAATAGTAGTTAGGATTCTGTTTGCATAAAACAATCTCTTTTTTTATTCGTGAAAATGAAATTTCATGTATCGGAAAAGATTGATCACTTTAATTTAATTAATTAATTTTTTAGGTTAAATAATAATTAAAGAAGATATATAGTAACTCTCTTATAATTAAAAGTAACTGTTTATTTTGTTTTAATTGCGCACATAAACTAGAGAAAATGAAAAAAAAAATTAGAGCAACTTATTAGCTATATTTGTGTATGTGATTATATATGAAAATATTTAATGAATATATATTATCTAATTTTTTCCCTCCTTGAATAATTACTTGTGAAAAAAATTCTCCAAATTAATTTAAACAACTATTTTCAACTAGAAATAATAATATGCTTTAAGAATGAAAATTAAACTATATAGTTTACATAAATTAAAAACAAAAATATTGAGAACTAATCTAACTTGGGAAAAATCCATGTATGCGAATGAATAAAAGCTTCATATAAATTTAAAAAAAAAAATAATATGTCAACTCATATCTAGAATTAGATAAGTGTGTAATAATTAGTTGGATACAGGAGGATAAAGTTTGAAACATGCATAGATGCACTAAGTATGAAAACCATGGATTATATATATATAGAAGCTACCATGGTATTGTATGTGAAAGCATTAGGTTTTTCCCACTTTTGATGTGTGAGGCACACATATACACACTGATGAGCTTTATTGAACATGTTGTTTGAAAATAAAACTTTTATATGCTTTTCCCACTTTCATATGGAAGAACCACTACTTAGCCTCATATTCAACATGTGCTATTGTCTAGCATTGTAGGGTCCTTCATTTCTTTTCACTTATTATCAAACAAATAAACAATAGGATAAACTATAAGAAAGTTTTTAAGTATATGGTACATCGGTGTTTTGGTAATTTTTAATTATTAATTTTAATTATATATATTATATATATTTTTTATAATTAAAATTAATGGTTAAAAATTATTAAAACATCGATATATTAATATACTTAAAAGTTTTTTATATAAGTATATTTTTTATATCTTTTGTTTTTAAATTTTATTTTGTTTTAATTTTATTTTTAAAATTTTTTATTTACATTAAATATAGTTCTAATAGCTAAATTTTTAAAAAGTTTAGGACTAATCTAGTAATGATACGTAACAACTATATCTGATTTACTTGTATTGAAAGTTGTTCTTGTGAAATTGTAAATGAATTGATTCTAATTTTTTAAAAAAAATTAGCTGTCAAAGATATATTTATATTTGATGTAAATCGAAAACTTTAGGACAAAATTAAAACAAAATAAAATTTTAAGATTACTTTTAAAACTTTTAACAAATTTTAAAAACAAAAAATTTATACTTTACCCTAAACAATATTATTATTGTTAATTGTATTATTATATGTTCCCATCTCAAAATTAATGAGTGATAGAGATTAAAGCCAAACCTTCCAAATCAATACTTAAATATGTCTGGTGAACGTGGTTACATATATATGGTTGCCATTATTATAGGGTTTTGATTAATTAGTTATATTATTATTAATTATGTCTCAATAATATAATTTTTTGTTTTTAATTAGTAAAAATTAATAATAATTAAATACGTTGCATGATTGATTGAGAGAGAATTTTCTTGTACTAAAATTTTTCATTCTTTTTCATGCCTAGAAATATCAACAGAATGTATCTTATAAGTGTTTTAAGATAAAATAAAGATGAGACAAAAATATTATTGGATTTCTGTTCCTGATGCATTTGTTCTTTAATTTGGTTTTTAGAGTAGTGTTTTTAAGTTGTCCTGATGGGACACAAATAGAGTTAGTTAATTAGAATGGGACAATTTTTACTCATTTTTAAAAAGTAAAAAAAAAATATATAGACTTTTTGTTTTTATCATCATGATACAAAAACTTTTTGGCTTCTCTATGTAATTATGTATATCACGGGTAAACAAACAAGTTTATCTATTATTACCTTCCTTTTTATTTAATTTATACATTAAAACTTAAAACCAACTTCCAAACACTCTATTTAAAAGAAAACGAAGAAATATTATTTTAAGATAGAATATTATATATTTTTGTTTCTATTCATCTCTCTATATATATATATTTTTGAAGTAAATTACATATTTATATCCTAAAATAATTTTCAAATGTCACATAAATAATCATATCCTCCTTCTAGCAAGCATTAGAAAGTGATACTAATTAATAGGGTGTTTGCATACTACATAGCATGTATCCCTTTCAAGCCAAATAGCACCCAAAAAAAAAAAACCCTCTCTCTATATATGCTCTTTTATTATTAGAGAAAATAACAAATTAAATAGTTCCTTCACTTTTTATCTAACTAATTAAAATATAAAAATATTTTTTATTTTTGAAAACACGAGACATTTAAGTCTCTTCAGAGGACCTATTTATTCTTATATATTTTGGACGAAAATTAAAGACTTAGATGTCTTGCATTTTAAAAAATAAAAAATATTTTTATATTTTTAATTAGTCAATAACTTATATATCTTCGAATTATAAAATTAAAGATTTATTTATTTTTTATTATTATTAAAAGATAATATAGCTTCCTTCTTGTTCATATATATAGTGGTGTGCATTTATATTTGCTTTCTGTTATTTCTTTGTTTGTTTGTGTTATTCATCAAATTATTATTGCAAACTAATAAATTCAAGGGAACTTGCATAAAATCAGACTAGAATATATGTATCCTTTTCAGCTGAGTCAAAAGGCTGCAAAACCTATAACATCTTGAGATGTAAATAACTAAATATACGTGTTATGATTTAAGGTGGTCCTTCTTAATTCATACGTAAAAAGAAAAAGAAACAATAAAACAAATTAAAGAATTCAAAAGGGAAAAAATGGTCCTGCTTGCAAAGTGATAATAAGTTTTGGTACATTAACAATAGAAAAATTTGATCTTAAATTTCATATATTTGACCTAGTTTTATACGCTGAGTAATACTTAGGAGTATTAATTATTCACCCTTTTAATTACTTTTTAAATATTTAAGTGAGTAAAAGTTTATATATATATGTTACTTTTAAAAATATTAAAAAGATAAAAAATTAAAAGAATAATTAAAAAAATGATAAGTATATATATATATATTCAAAGTTATATGTATTTTCCTTGTCTTTTGTTTTGTATTCTACAAGTAGTTTTATATGAAATTTTTGTTCAATTCAATCGCTAAGTATATTTAATGTGTGTGTTGTTTATCCATAAATGTAATAATGTAGACATCTTGGTATTTATTTATAAAAGTAACCATATGAATAATTTTAAGAAATTGAGAGTTCAAATTTCATTTTAAGCTTAAAAAGAAAAAAAACACTTATTTAAAGATTTTGGAATTTAAGTATTGAAATTAAAATAACATTTTTCTTAAAAAAATTTTACTCCTTTATTGAGATTTCACTTCTTCGGTTGAGGAGAATCTTTTAGATTTCAGATAATGAGAGTTGAGATTTAGATGGCAGTAATTTAATATAAAAATAATAAAAATTTTGCAAAAGCATTATTCCTAGGTACTTTGAACACTAAAAGTTTCTTACGTGTCATGGTTTTGATTTTTATTTTTATATTTTTAAGGATGATTAGTTGATTTTAATCAAACCCAACGTCGTTATCTTCAAACACAAATATCTCATGTCCTCTTAACAACAAAAACAAATATCTAATGTCACCAATCCTCCAAAAAAAAAAGAAAAGAATATAAAAAGAAAATATCTCATGTCAATTCACCTTTTAATTCTAACATATATAGACCTAGGTGATATTTTCATCATGAAAAGTTCCCTCCTTGTTCACTTTTCATTACTGTTTCATTGGAACAGATTCATAAGATATCCATAGATGAGCACATGAGCATTATTATTATTATTATTTGTTTATATTATATAACAATTTATGAATATTATAATAAAAATTTATTTGACTGACAAAAAGATGAAAACTCATGTGTGACAAAAAGATGAAAACTCATGTGCAGTTATTTTCATATAAAATCGCTAGTTAAAAATCGTTAAATGATTTGATATGTTTGACTAAATTATTATCTGACCGTTCTCAACTAGCAATTTTACAAAAAGTCAACTACACGTGAATTTTCACGGACAAAAAATCAAACGCTACTTTGGTGTGATGACCAAAGATACATAACAGCAAAGGTTGACATGCATTGATGCCTAAGTGGATGTGTGTTTAAGATAATAACTGGGATTTTAATAATCATTTATAGAAGATAATTATAATAGTTGGATATGTAAATGACTGGTTCTTTGATTTTTAACTATTTCACTGTGAAGGATAGATTATTTCACATTTTGATGTTCTATCCACAAATTCAAAAGACTAATATATATTACAATATACAAAAGTGAATTATATATTCCTATCTACAAAGAGATATATAAGGTGAAGACTCACGTATAGTTGTTTTCACGTGAAGTTGATAGTTGAGAGTGGTTAAATAATAATTTAGTCAAACATGTAGAATCATCTAACAGTTCTCAACTAACTTCGCATCAAGACAACTGTACAGAGTTTTCACCGATGTATAAATACGTTTAAAAAAATTAAAGGAGGGAAGGGAGATTAATAGATTAACCTCCAAAACCATTATTGGTTTGTTCTCCAACAGTGGGGTGCCTATTTTCTCTTGCTATTTCTTCTTGCTGGTCACCATTATCCACTCTCACTATCAAGCTTGATCTTGGAGTAATGGGAGACAATTCAGTCTCAGATTGATAATCTTCGTCATCATCATGGTCCTCATAGGATGAAGTGTGCCGTGTCGAGTGGCCGGTGGTTTTGAAGCGGTGTAGCATTGGTCCTGAAGAATGCACCGTCGAACCAATGGTACTTCCGTCGTCCAAGGTTCGCGCCTTCGACTTCCCTAGCCTCTCTCCATGCTTCTTTTTCACAGCCATGTGCCATTTCTTTAGCGCCTTAGATGTTTGTTCATCAAATATTGATCTTTTCATTGTTGAGCCCATCTACAAGTGGCAGTGACAAATAAAACGAAACAAATGAAATAGAAATCTAAATAGTAGTATGAATTTGATTTTGATGCACGCCTAGTGTAAAGTAGTTTTACACGTGCATCCAATTACGTAATGTCACATCAGAAAAAATAGGTGGAAACTCAGGTATAGTCAACTTCACATGAAGTTGATAACTGAGACCCGTTAGATGAAGTCAAATCAGTCAAATCATTTAACGGTTCTCAACTATCAACTTCACGGAAGTTGACTGCACCTGAGTTTTCACCGTAAAGATAACTACCTTTCACATTGACCACGTGAATGTCATCCAAACGAATGGATGTGATTGCACGACTGTGTAAAGCGCTTTACACCTTTACACTGTCAGTGCATTAAAATTAAACTCTAATAGTATTGACTCATTCTAAATTGAAAAATCTAAATAGTAACTTACAAAGAATAAAAAACAACTAGTGTTTATCATGATTATGGCATTAGGAATCAAATTGGAACCAAGTCATTTTATCAATAGAATTTTCCCATCCACACCCATATAAGTTGTTTGTTTCGGACAAACAAAACATATGCATCGTCGATCTTGACCCCGGAAAATCTTGCATGAGAGTGTTTCTATTAGATAAAACAGTAGAAAACCATCAAGCAGAAGCATGTAATACCTGAGTAACAAGAGCGTATAACGGAAGCGTGATATAACTGCATAGGCATAGCACTCCAAGCCTTCAAGCCACACAAGAATTCATGGAATTAGTTAATATATGATACATTTTTTTATGTCAATATCTTAGATGCACAAGGTTCACCTTGGGGCACTAAGGTAATTCATTAGTATAGACTTGAATTATACACCAAATTTGAACCATTGCAATTCTTTGATACATGATGCATAGCATAATCATGTTGATTTGCTACTTTACTGCGAAAAGAGAAATTTAGGTGTTAACACTTACCCTAAAACTACTTTAAGTATTGCAAGCTTGAAGTCAGCATGAAAACAGTTTCTAAACCCAAAAGTGTACTGCAAACAAAGCAAGAATCATTGATTACTCAACCGTTTTAACATAGTATCGAAGAATTATTATTCAAGGTTATGGCGTAAGGAGGTAGGTTCAATACCCATATCCACAAGAAATATGTTATTTGGAATGCATTCTGCAAGTGAAGTGAAATAAAAACAGTTAGTTATTGGTAAACAGATTGAAAATTCCAAAGCATCCTAAAACAAATATCTATATTGTTCTTGCTAGTATAAATGGTAATATCTTAATCCATTCAATAAGTTAAACAGCATGAAAACTCGAATTCGAAGTTACAACGGAAATTATTTGTTCTGCAGGTGTATATCAAGATTCAAAAGAACAAAATCTGCATGCTTACACACAAGATTTTTCAAGGTAACACACATAATCTTCCTTATCTTTGAAACTTCCAACTTCAAGTCTTAATAATTTATACATGACTTTTTTGGATATGCAAAATATTAGTTCTGGATTGTACAAAAAGGGAACCAATGAAATACCTGGAACAAAGCAAAGTGAATAAGATGAAGAACTAACTGAGGCCGACCGAACCAAAAATATTGGTCAGAGCCCTGAACAAGAGGAATCCCTTGGACAACAGCATGCTTTTCTGTGATTTCTATAGCCATATTTGCTAATGTGGCTTGAAGTTTTGTTCCAACAGCCAAAATTATCTGCAACAAATTAAATATTTATAATTGTATATCTCAACAAACCTATGATTGTGCATACTATATATATAAAAAACAAAATACTCACCACGACAGGAATTAAGGATGCCCAAAACATAGCATGCCATCCTGCAAATAATATAAAAATTACCTTTAGTTTGTTAGTCGAATTATCGACGGCAAAACTGTAGATGCTAAAAAACTCCAATAAGAAAATAATTTCTCACCATTAATATTTAGTAGTAGAAAAATGACGAACGACGCCCAGAGGACAGGACTGACATTAATAAAATAAACAAGTTATAATGGTTTAAAAACCATACAGAATATACTCGCATGAATGCTATTGTAAGAGAATATTACCTGACTCCAACAACTATCTTGAAGTCGTCCTCCAAGGATCTTTTGATATACTTTTGGAAGTCAAATTTACTTCCAGGAGCCATATGGACCTACACATAATGCACAGTCAAACAGCGAAGGTGAATTCGATATTAAGGCTGTGATGCTAGTTGGGTTCTTAGAGGGAAAAGGGAATGGATTGATGAGTAAAATGGAATCTAATTTACTTTCCAAGAGTAATATATTATCTCTCTCTCTTCTAGTTACTCTATTATTTCCACTGAATAACCATGAATCTTAACATCTTGTGAGGAGGAAAATGGTATCCACGAATGGATAGGAATCGATGCAGTGTGAACCGTGTATTCTAACTCGGTTGTGATCTTTGTAATTTGCTTACCCGTCTTGGGTTTAAGCCAGTTCTAATCGGGGAAAAATAATATCATAAGGCATATCTTATCAAGGACTCACACTGATAAAACCATTGCGAAGAGCTAAGTAGTCAGCTTTACCCACAGACCTATAAAACTGTCTAAAGAAGCAACCCTGCAATTGGCAAAACAAAAGAAATGGTACACAACATCAATTTAAAAAGAGCACAAGAAAATCAAGCAATGAAATAATTAATATTCAAGTCATTTGAGCTATGACTCAAGTATGCCCTTGTTTACTTCTAATAATTTGCATAGGATGGTCCAACAAGTACCGGGTGTTGACATGCCTCTGTCTTGTTCATAAAATCATATCCTCTATCTCAAGAAGAGAAAAAAAGAAAAAACCAGAAAATGTGGAAGATTAGCTAAAGAAAAGATCTTACGATATAGAAGAAGACGGGATTTCTAGTCCAAAAAGTTGCATGGGCTTTCACAAACGATGTTTCATGAGTTAGCCGGAATCTCGAAGCATCTACACACACAAATATGCAACATATGAATGAGATTGCATGCAGCACAATTTCAAAGTAAAATTCATAAACTTAGAAGCCTAAGAATTTGTCACTTTTTGCAATGCAAAAAAGGATAAATACTTAATGCATCATTATCCACCATACCAGTAGCAAACTCATAGCCATGAGATGAAGTCTCTGCCTCCCATGCCTTCCACCCGCGTATCTGCAGAAAAGAAATTTTTTACTACTTGCAACTGACATCTTAGGATAGGGATTTAGGACAAAATATCTAAGAGTTAAACTAGATCTACTAATTTCCTCCTATTCTTTCAAAGCACAACGAAAATTTTATACTTACAAGCATCGATTTAATATGCTTAGAATGGATATATATGGAAAAATAACTTTTTAAGTATTCAATGAAAAAGGGAAATGCAGACCTTCAGTCTCCCAAGAAGCATTGTGACAGCACTGTAAAGCACATGAAGAACTGCCAAGAAGAATATGAGGATGTGTAACTGGTGCAACCCATTGCTTGATATAAGCGGCGCGTATCCCTATAATTAGCAATTAGTAGATAATGTTAAAATTACTATAGGTAAGTAAGTAACAGCAACCTTTGACCGTGTTTTCGAAAACAGTAAGAGGTTGATAGCAAAGAGTTGTTTTGATGAAAGCATATCAACCAAAAATCAAAACTTGAAACCCCCCATAATAGAGGGAAAAATCGCTTTGGCAAATGGCAATCAACAGATAAAGATGGCACTTTGAAAGAGTAAATATCCAAGTATGTCACACACTGTGCCATCATTTTATTTTTCTCTTTTCAAATATAAACTTGCAAAAGGTTTGGAAATTATCACGGTCAAAAGATATAACTTTAGCTGCAAGAAAAACCTTTAAGATCCTCTTGACAAAAGAACATGGAAATTTAAGCATAGAAACATTAGTTACCTCCTTGCATTTATAAACTCCATCTTCTGATAGAAGTTTCCTATGAATTTGATCTTTGCCGCTACTCTCATCGCCGCTACCTGCATATTTACATGGCAACAGTTTGTCCGCGGCACTGCCAGGAATACAAATTCTAACAATGTAACTCTGCCCGAATGTCAAAAGCAGAGAAATGAAGCCTAGAACCATCAACTCTGCAAAAAAACAGAGATTTAAAACAGAAGAAAACATGTGGTAATTATTTATTAAACATTAATATCAACATGTACTAAAAGTAAGTCAAGAATATTCAAACTGATTTTCCAAGTTACAGTGATAAGCATCATAATTCAGAAGTTCATAAGAAATAATTGCTTGGAAAAATTCTTACCAGCTTTGACTTTCTCAAGAGCTTCAAGCAGAGCCCTCTTGTGCCTATCATTTAGCCACTGGAAAATTTCAGCCAGTTAGGGACACAGTACACAAGAAAATCACAAATATCTTTTACAAAATTTGGAAGAAACAAAAATGAAATTACACTAATGACACATTGTCCTTGGTCAAACAGTCTCACATTGAAACTAACAACCAGAAAATTAAGATCAACTAACACAATTCTTCATTTTCCTCAGCAACAAAATTGAAAGTACAAACAATGTTACATTATCATGACAAAATTTTCCAGCTACAAAAACATAATAATTGATCATATTTCAAAATTTTGAGAAATTAAATCAAATTAAAGAAATAAAAAGGTTTGAATTTGATGGTGAGAAATTAGTACCGTTCCAACTTTGTGAAGACCCTTCTCAAGAACAATGGAAATTAAGATGAAGACAGTGCAGACACCAGCCACAGCCCAAGTTGGTGTTTGATCAAGTTCACTCCCAGTCCCACTGCTATCACTTGACGCCATTACACCATTCCATAACAAGCTACACGCTATGCTGATCATAAAAAACTGCATTTTGCACTTTGAGGCATGCATTTATGACAAATTACAGAAGCAGTTACAATTCTCCCGGAAAGAAAGGAGCACTGAGAAAAGAAGAATAACAGGTTGACCAAGGTTGAGAAAAATTATGTTGGGGTTTTGTGGAAAAGGAAAAAGATTGCAACTTTAATAAATAGTGTGATTGGTTTCTTCAGAAATGGAAGGTGAAGAAAGATTACAAGAAGCACCAATGTTCCGACTTCAGAATCAAAAGCGCGTTCATTTACTGGTAGCTGGAGAGAGAGAGAGAGAGAGAGAGAGAGAGAAGCAATGTGTAACTATGGCTTCTGATTGTGCCCAGCAAGTTGCTGGCATTGAAAGCAGCTCATGGATTGAATTGAAGCACCATTTTTTTTGTTGAGTTGAAAAAAAAAATTATTTTATATATTTTCTGAAGTTCTATTCTGCCTCTTGTCATGGTTTATGACATTCATTATCTTATATATTAATATTTTTAATCCATTTAGGTTGACTAATAAGTGCTCACGTTTTAAATTTTATTTTGGGTAGATAATAATTTATTGACCAATAAATTTTTATATAAAGTTTGAATGTATATTTAGTAATTTTTTATTTTTAAAAATAATTTAAGAAAATTTATTTTTTAAAAGAATTTTTTAAATATAATTTCAAAAAATTCTGCTGTTGTGAAATTTATAAGTATAAGCGCGTAATTTTTTTGATTTATCAAATACAAAATAAAAAATTTATACTTTAAAACAACACAAATATTTTTTCAAAAATTTTATCGAATCAAGTGAAAATAATCTACTGAATAGGAAAATCCTATTGAAAAGAATATAATCAATGTATTAACATTTATATCATTAATATTATTATATTATAACGTAATGTTTTTTCTCCTTATTTATTTATGCCTATGGAGTTATTTATTCATTGAGCTAGATTCTCTCTGATTCACTGGCATAGTTGTAACGAAGGAGTACCATTACGATTTATGTTTTAAAAATATTAAAGAAGAATTTGGTTGCCATTTCTTTAAGAGAATGCCAATTAAGAGATTAAATTAATCACTTGTTCCCTTTTTTATTCAATTACTTATTTCATAAAAAAAATACAACATGAATAATCAGTAATATTGAGAAAATAAAAAAATTAGAACTTATCTTATTTAATATTTATTAGTTACTATAATAATTAATATAAATACTAAATAAAATAAATTTTGACAAATTTTAACTAATTTTTTTATTATTAAATATTTTCGATAAATAATCTCTATTTGCAATAGATAGTAGATACTCTAGATAAAAATAATAGGTTATTGTGATTATATTTGCATTTTGCAATTAAGGAAAGTAATAATTACCTAAGATTATGCTAGCTTTTGTTCACATTAGATACTTCAGTAAAAAACATAAGTTCTGAGATTGCAGTCCAATGTGGTCACTATCAGACTTAAATTCAAAGAATTCATGATCAAATGCAAATTTATACGGTTACATTCTCTTTTTGCTACTTGTTTAGGTGCACTTAATTTTGTTCCCAATTTATAGTATTAACTATTAACATACACTTTTGGCACTTTATTTGTCACTTTTTGCTATCATCAATTGTATTTCTAAAATTATACGAGTGAATTTGAATTACTTTGTCCATTAAATTCAAATTGATGAGTATATTAGTTGTTATTTATCAAATAATATGATATGGTAACAAATATATCTTATATATGTGCAATCATATTATAAAAATTATTTAAGTTATTATATTTATAATCACCTTATATTAAAAGTTAAAGCCATTAATCCTAAAATAAAATATTAAATTAGTAGAAATTAGAACTAATTACTAATTAGTAGTAAGTAGTAGCTAGAAACTAATATTTTCTGATTGTAGCAATTTGACCTCAAATTTGTGCGCAAAGGAAGCAATAATATTCAATCAATCTCTTTTTTTCTGTCTCTTGTTTTATTATTATTTATTTATTTTAATAATGATTGATAATTCAGGCTTGATTCCCGGTTAGTGGTTGGTTTCCTACTTTCTTAATTCTTTTCCATTTTCCATTAATTGGACCCACCTTCCTTTTTTTTTTTTGGTCTCTCATGGCATCCTTAATTCGTCATAACAAAAATTAATCTGTGGTAGATTTGATCTTTATTTAAAAATTTGTTTTTGTTAATAAATTATTATATATATAAAACAAAATTCAACACTTATTTAAACAGACGAACTATAATATTCTTTTATTTGATATTATTATGTTATGTTGAGTGTTGATATTTGACCATACACTGGGGTTAATAAAATCATAAATATGTTTTATTTCCACAAAACATCACCCTCAATAGCCATTTTAAATTTTAGGTCATAAATAAATTAACCATTTAAGTGGTGTAATTTGCTTTCAGTCCAAAAATCTTAATCCAATTCAACTTATAATCTAATTGCAATTCAATATTTTATAAACCATTAAATCTAAAACACCAAAACATAGGCTAAAAATCTAAATTTAATCCAAACACACATCCAAAATACAAAATGTAATAAGTTTTAAATATATTGCATTTGTTTAGTATATAACTATATATACTCTAGAGAAAAAATAACTAAGACAATGAAAAAGAAAAAAAAAATCGAAACGACCCACCTCTAAATGAAAATGAACCATGAATCTGTTGACTATAAAAGTCAAACAAGTGGACCTGCAACTTCCAAGGTGACAACCCAAGTAGAAATCAATCTAATAATGCATCAAGACATGTTCAAACACAATAAAAATCCACGTCCAAAGGAAAAAAAAAAAAAACAAAAAAACACAAAAATTCCTACACATAATGCTACAAACAATTTAATAGGTGGAACCACTCAAACACAATGATCATATTATCATAATTTGAAATTAAGTTGGGTTGGTTGAGTGGTCAACTCACTCGTCTGCTTAAACAAATGTTGAAGGTTCGAATCCTGCCTTGTGCATGCAGCAATCCATTGGACAGCGACAAAAAATACCATAAAAAAAAATTTTCATAAAAAAATAATCCAAAATTCTTATACTATTATCATCGTCTCTCACTACTATCTTCATCACACTTTCTTTTCTCCCCCAACCATTCATTTTACCATCTCCATCGTCAAGGTCGTTATCTTCATTATCAAATATTATCCCTAACCAAGAAATCAAATTCCTTTAATTTGGAGAAAGGACTCCTTAATTAAAATTTTGATCTAATTATAAAATTTGTATATTAATTAAATATTTTATTGAATCCTTTTGCAAAGTGGGATACCACAAGGAGCAAGAGTAAAATTTAAGAAAACAATCAATTATTTTTAAATAGATATAATTATAGAGGCCTCTTTCTCTCTAGCTAACACACACAAACAAGTTCTTTTCTCTTTTTCACTTGTGATTTGATTTGCATGTCACATCGTTTTTCATGTATGTTCTAATCTTTGATTATATATATATATTTCATTTATGTTCTAATCTTTTTAGATAATTTTGATATAATTAGTCATTTTAATAATATTAATTAGCTCCTATTCCTGTTCTTTAGGATTAATTTTCCCTCAATAATACATATGTAATATTAGAAAAATAAAGTAATTATAAAAAAAATTATGTATGCATAAAAAAATCATATAAAAAAGTTAACATGTAAATTTGGGTAATTTACTTAAAAAAATCAAATAAAAATAAAAACTATCAGATTATTCTAAATAAGAAAATATAACATTTTATTCTTGTTTTTATATTAATTTAAAAAAAACATAAAACCTGAATAGAAACAATGATTCATAGTTAAATTCTAAATCGTAGTAAAAAAAGCGAAAAGAAATCTTGTCGACAAAATGAATATAAATCGTGAATAGAAAATGGTTTTAAGCATAAAAAAATAAAACAATATGATAGTTTTTACTTTTATTCTGCTTTTTTAAGTAAAAATAATCTTGGAAATTCCATATAGAAAAAAAAGGAAGAAAAAGAGGGTAAAGACAAATTAAAGAACGCGCAGGACATAGAAGTTGGAACCAATTAATTATGTATCACCGACTTGTAGGTCCAAAGTGTTGTCGATATCTTTGAAGCATTCTTATTATAATTATTAATCAATAAGACAAATTTTCTTCTAGGACCATCATAGATATTCATATTCACAATCTCAGGTTGTGTTCACTTTCATATAATAGAGTTTGTATTGAATACGTAAACAATACTAATAACCATGCATGCTAATTAAAGGGGAGCTGAGGTCTTTTATTTGGTTTAAGTTTTTAGAATAAGAATTTTTATATATATAATATTAAAATTTTATGATTAAAAAATTTGTGTGATTTTTGTTATTCTAAAAGAATTAAGTAAAAAGCACACTAAACAAGTAAAAAATACATAGTAGTAAAATCTTAGCTCGTTGGGATTATGATTCTCATCAACAACTTGCATGTTTGCATAATGAGTTATCATGACTTGGGACCCACCCATGCATGTATGTGGTCACCTAATAAATGATGGTACCTTATATTTTTGATACAAATAGTATTTTTATTATAAAAATAAATTATAATTCAAATAACATAATTTTTTATTTTTATTGTATCCTATATTATTGTTGTACATAGAAAAAAAAATTTCAACCCTATCTATCTATAACGTGTAAATTCAACAACAACATATATAGTATGTTAATTAAGGGGCCATCTAGTGTACAGATGTGTCTGTACAGATTTTTGTCCTTTTGTGACTGAAAAAGCGTGTCATTAAAAGTGTTATTTAAAGAAAAAGTGTTACCCTTAATCGTTAACTTGGCTCTGATACCAATTTTTAACCAACTCTTCATATTTTTGTTTCGAATTTGTATAAATTTGGTTGGTGGTACTTTATAATTTGTAATTTCATAATCAAAAGTATTGAGCATTTCTACTATTACTAATTCTGATTTCATTTTTATAGTTTTTCAATCTTGTTTTAGTTTATAATATTGATTATTATATATAAAATCTTTTATCTGTTTATTTTTTTCTTTAATATAATTTTTCAATTCCTCCAAAACTTCTTTTATTTCTACACTTTCTGTTGTTTCTAGATGTCTTTTTAATTTTTCAACTTCATTCTCCATTTTTTCTCTCAACAGCTTTAATTCTTTTAAGTCATAATATGGTGTTCCGGGCATTTATAAATTTTTTAAGTTTAACTCCAACTTGTTTATATTTGTTCTTATTTCTATCATTTTTATTATAAGGTCATTAATTTCGAACTGAAGATTATTTAATTCCCTTTTATACTCCTTTATTTTACTTTTTAATTTTTTCGCCCTTTTTCTTTTTATTTTGTTTTCTGGTCTTTCAATCTTTGTATATTTTTCAATCTTTGTATACTTCATTATTTATCTTAGAATTTCTGCAAATTCTATCATCGATTCATCACTATTTTCTAGAGATTTTATTAATTTTTCTAACTCTTTTACTTCTCCTTTCAATTTGTCATAGATTATTTTTAGAGCTTCAAATGCTCTTTGATTTATTTCAGAAAACTGTAAATAATTCAACCGATTTTCTCTTTCAAAGAGCTCTTGTTTCTTATCTTGATAGGTTACATATATTTTCTCTTTATTTATTGTCATAACTTAATGTTTAGGGTTTCATTTAATTTTTCGACCTTTTTTTGTTAATTCTTTTATTTCAGAATTTTCTTCTTTAATCTTTAACTTAGATAAACTTAAAGGGCTATTAATTTTGGATTCTCTTATATGAAAATTTGATGAAACTAATTTTCCTGATGGTTCTTTTAGTAAAAGAACTGGGTTTTCAATAGCTTTATATTTTGGTATTTCTGTTTTTACAATTTTCTGAAATAATTCATCAACATAAATTCTTTCTCTGTTTTTAAATATTATACTATGATGGCTATTTGTTAAAGCATAATTTATTGCATATGTAATTGAAAATGGTTCATCGTCTTGTTCCATTAGATTCTTTCTGTGAAATTTATAAGCCAAACTTATAGATCTTCCAAGATTTTCAGTTGATAAAGGTATAGCATATCCAAGATGGGCATTGAATTTAACATTTACGTTTGCCAAGTTTCCATGAACAATTCCAATTATTTGATCTATTGGGTCATCAGTAATTCTTTTGTCACAGATTGCTAAGCTTATTGGTGAATTAATTCCTTTCATATATGTAGATTTGATTAAGACTTGTATAGTACTAATATGAATCCATCCAATTTTAGATATTTTTTGTTGATCCTTAATTTTCTCAATCTGTTTACTCAACTCCTCATCATTTATCAAAGCTATTTCAAGTTCTCCATTAGCAGATTTTATCTT
>NW_026264258.1:809206-811148 GCF_000817695.3 Arachis duranensis
ATAACCACAATCAATACTAATATTGTCTAATAATACCAAATATTTAAATCAATACAAATAACACAATCTTATGTATTAGTCTAAAATCTTATGCATTCTAAAGATAAAACATTAACTTATAGTCTTATAATGACTAATAACACAAAATATTAAGGTTTAAAATACTTAAATTCCACGTAAGAATAGTCATGATCCATCACTAATAACACAAAATATTAATTGTGTATGATGACCGGGCCACCGGGCCGACTTCGGGTGACCCGAGCTATGGCCCGGACCCGACCCGAAATAATGACCGGGTCTATTTTTGAGACCCGTACCCGACCCTAAACCCGATGAAATCACTCCAAATTAGTTCCTAAAGTGTACGGGACCGGGCCGGACCTTCGGGCCGGGCCGGGTCTGTGCACCCCTATATTTTACATAAGATGTTTTTATCTCCAGAGGGGAGATTGTAGATACTAACTCCAGAGGGGAGTTTAGAATTGGTTTTTCCTAAGGGAATTCTTCTTCAAACTATAGAATCGCCTCGGCAGCTTCCTCCTTGCTCTCCTAGCATATGAGTACTCTTAGCCTCCTGCTTTCTATGGTTTGATGCCTTCTACAATTGCCTAAGCAATCTATTTATAATGGTTGGGTCTGATGGACAATTCCCATCCTTACCCTTCTTATGACGTCATTGCTTACGTCATTGTTTATTATCTTGCACCAGCTACATTGTTGGTGCTTTATGACCTAAGCGCTTACGTCATTATGCAATAATGTCGAGAGATGCTTCGGATGCGCTGTCCTCATCTTTTATGTGGGTGGATGAGCTGTCTTCTTTTATCATGTGGGTGGATTCCATTTCATTATTGCTTTCTTCAGATATTTCTGAGACACACAGCTGGCACTTGTGGTCTTCTCTGTCTTTTATCAAATAGCAGAGATTCCTTTTTATCCCTTCGGGGAGCTTTTCTAAGAGTCTGGATAAGTTGTAGAATGCTGATTCAAATTCTACTAAGAGTCTCATCTCTCTTTCTTCAATTTCATTTCTTTTACTGGACACAAGCAGAGTATTTCTGCTTTTATAATTGATTCTTGTGTGAGATTCTCTTGTTATCTTTTGAGTTCTTTCGAAGACCCTTGCTAGTGTGCTGGCTAGCCTACCTTCATGACTGTAGATTGTTAAATCTTGAACTTGATCAATTGGTTGAAAATTTCCTGGGAAAACGGACATGAATACTACTTGATGTGCTGGAACCAAGCATTCTTCTTCTTCATTAAAAATAGGTTGACTATTCGTAAATTTTAGGGATATATCCCTTGGATTTACATTGTCAATCATATTTTTAAATCTCTTTACTGTATCAACGAATCCTGCAGGAAACTCACTAATAATTTTTAGATCATTAAAATTGTATCAATTAATCCATACTGGAAAAACTGATAGGTGTCAGATGGGGAAGCTTCTAGAAATATAACCAGCTTTGTTAACTGTTCTTTGGCAATAGAATAATATCCCAAGATTGCCCTTTTTTCTTCGGTCCAATTCAGGACTATGTTAAGGGTTTCTCTGAGATTTGATCTACAGACCCTTTTCTTTTCCTTGATTTCAGTCCTTGTAGGAATGTTTCTTATTATCCCTGTTCTTTGGGTTTGAATTGGAGCTTTATCTGCTCTTTTTAGGGTTTGTTCTGGATGAAGAGCTTCATATTCCCTGAAGGATTCCTTTGCTTCTTCCAGTGTTAGAAACCCTCCTTTATGAATTATCTTTGATTGATGTGTGAATGGTGCTGCTTTCTCCTAGGCATCATATACTCCTTTCATGGGGCCATTATATAATATTTTTTGTCTTGTGTGGATTTTTTAATAATTTCAGCAATTGTTTTATTTTTTGAAATTTTTTCTTCACCTGATTTGTCCACCACACTTAGCTGGCTGAACTCTGATGGTTTTGCTT
>NW_026264258.1:811638-812504 GCF_000817695.3 Arachis duranensis
ATCAGAAATATAATTTATACATCCTAAAAATCTTTGTAATTGTTTTCTATCTTCTATTTTATTAGGGAATAAATTTACCTTTTCTAGGACATTTGGCTGAAGTTTTAGCTTTCCTTGAGTGGATAGAATTAATCCAAGAAACTCTATTTCTTGTTTTGCTATTTTTGCTTTCTTTTTGCTAAGAACTAAACCTTTTTCTTTACATCTTTCTAAAACTATTAATAATTTTTGAAGATGATCTCCTTTATCCTGTTTTGTAAAAATTAGTATATCATCAATGTACACTAAGAATTAGTATATCATCAATGTATACTAAAACAAATTCATTTAGCTCTTTTAGATTTTCTTTCATAAATCTTTGATAAATACCTGGGGCTTGTTTTAATCCGAATGGTAATACATTCCATTCATAGAGTAACACACTTGTTGATTCTTTTGTTGGGCAAGTAAAAGCAGTTAATTTCTTTGTTTCTTCGTTTAAACGAAGTTGCCAATATCCTGATTTTGCATCAAGAGATGAAAACCAAGTTGCTCCTTTTATTTTTTCTAAAATAGAATCTTTTCTTGGAAGTTTTTGAGCATCACCAATAGTTGCTTCATTCATCTTCTTATAGTTAATAACCATTCTTCGTTTTCCCCTTTTAATTTCATTATTGTTTTCGACATAAAAGGCTGGAGCCGCATGAGAACTTTTACTTAATCTTATAATTCCTTTTTCCAAAAGATCTCTACATTCTAAAGAGAACTCTTCTCTATCTCTTGCGGAATAAGGAATTTTATTTGGGACATTTATCTCTTTTATAGATCTTTTAATTTAATGCTTACTAATTCATTATTTGTATTTTTAATATCTAAAGGATTTTCAG
>NW_026264258.1:812579-814836 GCF_000817695.3 Arachis duranensis
ACTCTTAATGGTTTCTTTAATTTTTTTCCAATCAAGTTTTATATTTGAACTAGCAAAGCATTGTGTTGCTCCAGAATCTATAAAAGCATTTATAAATTTTTCTGTTATTTTTATAGTAATAAATGTGGCATTATTACTCAGTCTCTGAGTCTGTTTCTGAGACATATTCAAAAATATAGTCTAGGTTATCATCAGATTCCTCTAAAGGTTCCATAAAACAAGACTTAGCAATTTCTATTTGTTTAGTAAGATCTTTTTTATCATTCTTTTTTGGACATTCATTTGCATAGTGTCCTTCTTCTTGGCAATACCAACACTTACAGTTTTCTTTTTTATTTGGGCAATAGTCACTTTTTTGCCTTTTGTTTTTATTGTTATTTCTTGTTCTAAAATATCTCTTTTTTCTCCAGTTTGGATAGTATTTTCTTTTTCTAAATTGATATTTTCTCTTTCTCTGAAAATTTTTATTAAGCCCATATTTTTGGGGTATCTCCTCATTATCCTGGCAGCAGATTCTAATTATATTTGCAAATCTTTTTTGAGTTGCTTCTTGCATACAACGTTCTTTTATTTCCTCTCTTATTGCAGTGGTTGCTCCACCAAAATTATTTTCAATTGTTCCTCTATTTATTTCTCTTATAAATCTTCCCATTATAAATTCGTTAGCAGGATATGGAAATTTTGTTATATACATGCTAAGATAATGATTTTTATCTTCTTCTTTTAATTTGTAATAATGTATTCTATATTCACATATATAAGATTCCACATTACATAGATCATATATCTGGATATTAGCTAAATGGTTTTTTGCTTCTTGATATTCTTTATTATAGACTTCTTGTCTATGATCTATAATATTTTTTCCAAAAAATTCTTTATATAGAATCATCATTATATATAATATCTTATCATAAGCTGATGTTTTTGTTTCTAATTCTTCTATTTATATAATATCTTATCATAAGTTGTTGTTTTTGTTGCTAAATCTTCTATTATTTGGTTTTCTATTGATGTCATATAATCTCTTATAGTTCCTTTAGTATGAAATCCTATGTAATTCCAAATATCTCTTCCAAACAATTCACTAAGCTTTGGATTAGTAAAAGCTTCTAATAAAAAGGAATTCAACCAATTTTCAAAAATTTCTTTTTCATTCTTTTTACAGTCTAAATCAAGCATTCTTTCTCCTTCCATTTCCTGGATTTTAGGAACGTACTTTGATGGTATTTTTGTATATTTTGAATCTTTATTTATAAACCCTTTTTTAAAAGCATAATTATCAAAACTTGTTTCCCATTTATATTGAGATTGGTTATCTTTAGATGTTCCAGCTTCATTTTTTACTTGTATTGGAATTGTTGGTTCTTCGTCACTTGAATAATCTAGGATGTGTTCTTCATTTTCTATATTTTCAGAATTTACTAATTCTTCTTCTATCTGAAATCCTTGTTCCATAATATTATTTTCTTGAGCCATTTTTAATTGTTTAAAAAGCATTGTAACTTCTTCTAATTTTTCTTCAATATTCATAATTTTAGTGGTGATTTTACTTTAAGATCTGTTATGTTAATTATATTTTGAAATTTTTCTTCTTTGGGATTCTCTTTTTCTTTATTTCTTTGAAATTTTATGGATACTAATATTTCATCAAGCATATCTACTATAGAATTTAATTGTGGGTTAAAAGTATGATAAAGATGTGGGGAATCATTTCCATGGTAACATTTCTTAGAAATTCCGTGTGAAAAATAAGTTTTTTCAGGTTTTTGAAGTCCTTTCAATAAAACTTACAGTAAAATAAAGATTTTGAGAAAAATCATTTTGTATTGATTTTAAGAATTCGGTGTCATTACAGTTAACATTAGTTAAAATCATTAATTTTTGATCTATTAATTTTGATAACTTGATTATTTCTTCTCTTAAATCTTCTAATTTACTTTTTTCCATTAGGTGACGCTTTTCTTTATGAAGAGTTACGGTTTAAAGTGTGGCTTTAGAAAGTGTGGTGTAGACAAATCTTTAAATCTGTACCACTTTTGCTCTGTATACTAAAATTCTCCGTTAATTAATTGGGAGGATATAATACTTAAATAATTAGGATTGAAATTTTGAACACGGTTGTATTTTTTCTTTCAAATATTATTAAATTAATTAAAGAATAATTCTCTTTATTTTTACCTTCAAATTTTATTAAATTAAAGAACACCTCCTTCTCTCTCTCTCTCTATATATATATATATATATATAGGATTTT
>NW_026264258.1:814859-815540 GCF_000817695.3 Arachis duranensis
GTGTTTACTCTTTAAGAGTAGCATTTTGTCTCTCCAACATCATGAATGGTGTTTTGAGATCGACTAATTTAAAAAAAAAAAAAGAAAAAAAAAGAAGAGAGTACGTTAGCTACTATAAAAGATAAACTAATACTTTTTTTAATTTTAATTCTTTTTATAAATTCAAAACAAAATATTTACAAATAAAACACACAAATAAACAGTGCTGATAAGTGATATCTTCACTAAAAATATGAGCAATACATTAATTCCTTGATTTCTTACTAAAAAATTATAATATTAATTATTTGGGTACCTTTTTTGTTTACTAATCATATACAAATTAAATTAAAATATACTAATTTAACTAAGCATCTTTTAAAAATCGTAGTTTTAAGTGAGTATAAGAAAACTATGTTATTTTAATAATTAAGTTTAATGTATAAAAAATATTTTTATAAGTAAATTATAAAGAAAAGAAAAGAAAAGAAAAATATAGGCGTAAACTGAGTCCATGAGTTTAACGCGAAAATAGTGATGCATCTAACTACTCACCATTGTAAACAATTGAATTCGTTACATGAATCGTAAAACACTCTTCTCTCTTTCAACCTTGAATTTCAGGTTTCATACAATTATACACCCTTTTCTGAATTACTTTCTGATGCATTTTCAAAAAAAAAAAAAAAAAAACCAGCATTC
>NW_026264258.1:815575-824250 GCF_000817695.3 Arachis duranensis
AAAAAACCAGCAATCCTACTTTATTATTTTTTGTTGGCAATTTTTAATTGATTTTTTGAAATTTTTATCTTAGATTTATAATTTTCACATATCATCACTAACTCTCTTTTCACATTATTATTTTTCAGTGTGCATGAAGATCAGAAACTGCAACTGTGACATTATTATAATTGAAGGAGATCATTCTCATCATCATCAGCACAAAAAAGAAGAAGCAAATAAATAATTAATAATTTTTTTTATATATAGAAAATGGGTTTTTGGGAACTATTGGCGGTGGCATGTAATCCAATTATTCAAGTCCTACTTGTGAGTGCAGTGGGAGTTTATATGGCATCTGATAAATTTGATAATTTTCTCTCAGAAAATTTTCGAAGATCCTTGAACAAGGTACGAGAGAACATGCTATCTGGATTTAATTTTCAAAGCCATTAGGGTTTCAATTTTAAATTTAACTTAAGTTTAATTATTCTTTAGTCCTATAAAATTTTAATTAGATCTTTATATTTTTTAATAATTAAATCTGTACTTTTAATTTTATAATTAGATTATTTTTATGTTAAAAACGTTACAATTAATAGAATATTTCTTCTAAAATATATGTGGTCAAAAATCTAATTAGGTTTTTAATTATAAGTACTTTTAATTTGTAAAAAAATATTTAGTTAATTCTAATATTATTTATATTAAATAATATAAGAATCTAATTAAAAAAATTATAAAAAATAACAGAATAATTAAATTTTTAATTTATAATAAATGGTTTGATTTTAATGCACTTAAAATGCTAAAAAAAAAACACTGAGATTCAATTTAACTATATTTTTTTCCTGTTTGGATTATCCTTCAAATTAAAGAGACAAAATAGTAATGTATGTAACGCATGATCAAATAGATGTATCAATCATAGATAATAAATACTCGTTTAATTTATTGAATAATTTTTTATTATAAAGAAAAAGATGTATTTTTTTCTTCTTTTTATCATTGATTTTCGTTTACATTATTTTGCTTGACCCTTTTGCAGCTTGTGTTCATTGCATTCACTCCATCACTTATATTTGCAAGTTTTGCAAGGAGTGTTTCTCTTGATGATATGATATCATGGTATGCATTGATTGTTAGCTCTTAAGGATGAACATGAATATGAACATAAATGTAGTGTAATATAAATTTGTATGATTCAAATAAGTAACAAGAATAGGTGAATATATAAGTTGGAACCATATCTATTGTTAAAAATTTGATGAAATCTTATTTAAGTGGTTTAAACAAGCGAGAAGAAGATAGTTATTATCTAATCAAACGAGATATAGTTTAATATTTAGACATAGAGAAAAAGCTACATACTTTATATAAGGTAATAAGAAAAAATCTGAGTTAAATCGAACCAAGTTCAAATATGATTTACAACAGGATACAACGAGTTATTTAATTCATATAGTAGTTGATTTAATCAGAGAGACAAAGTTTTGTTGTTGTAAAATTCCAATCCCTAAAAAGAATTATATATTTTACCATTAATTAGAATTACTTAAAAAAATTTGTTGTATCAATTATTATTACGAGTTTAATTTTAATGTACTGACAGTGTAAAGTATTTTAGTGTTTTACACAATCGTGCAATTACATTCATTTTTTTAGATGATTATTTACATGATCAATGTAAAAGGTAGTTATTTTTACTTATGTGTAGCGTTACATGAGTGTAAAACTATTTTATACTAATAGTGAATCAAAATTTAATTCTTATTATTATTATGGTAAAATTTATGTGTGTAAAATTTATATTTGTTTATTGATGAAAATGCAGGTGGTTTATGCCGGTTAACATTGGATGTACCTTTGTAATTGGAGGGTTTCTTGGGTGGTTAATTGTAAAATTACTAAAGCCAAGCTTGAAAGTTGAAGGCCTTATTATTGCTGCTTGTTCAACAGGTAGCATTGCATCAAAGTTATATATTATGGTATGCTTTGGCATTTGTTTTTTTTTTCATTTGTATTTGTATGTTTTCATTTTCATCACATACATACACTTCAATCTGAAAACCTTTCATTTATATATGTTCCTAAAAAATATTTTAAAAATA
Source organism: Arachis duranensis (assembly GCF_000817695.3). NCBI lineage: Eukaryota > Viridiplantae > Streptophyta > Magnoliopsida > Fabales > Fabaceae > Arachis > Arachis duranensis. The sequence continues at coordinate 817,666 of NW_026264258.1, forward strand.
AAGATCTATCTGAAAAGTATATACATACATTGATACATATATATAATGAGTTTTATTTACTAAAGGCATGGATTAAAGAATAACAAATTGAAAATGTTTTATGAAAAACTAAAAGAATATCAAGTTTTAATGAATCAAATAATTAACAAAATAATTTAAATAATTAACAAAATATTGATATAATTCATGGTTCATCAGGCAATATGGGTAATCTTCCAGTTGTAATAATCCCAGCAATATGTTATGAAAAAGGAGGTCCATTTGGTGAAAGAGAAAAATGCAGAGTCAGAGCACTTGCATATGCTTCCTTCTCCTTGGCGGTAATTTTTTCATTTTTTAAACTAATTATTCATTTTTTTTATTAAAATTAAGTGAAAACTCAGATGTACAGTTAACTTCATGTAAAATTGATAGTTCAGAGTCGTTGAATAATTTAATAGGTTTTGTTAAATTGTCATATAATGATTCTCAGTTATCAACTTCACATAAAGTTAACTGGAATAAATATAACTAAAATAGAAAATGGATATAAAATGGATAATGTATTAAAAGTTAATAATAATAAATCGATAATAACTTTTTAACTTAATATTCATAACTTATACATGTAACATCTATAATTATATATTTATTTATATTTAATATTATCTAATTACTTTAACAGTAATTAAGAAAAACAAAATAAAGTAACTTTAGATTTTTCTTTGTTCATGTTTGTGTAATTATTATTTGTAGGTTGGTGGCATATTCATTTGGACCTTTACTTACCAATTAGTAAGAGACAGAGCCATGAAATATAAGGCATGGGAAGCTGCTCAAATCTTGAAGATTCCCAACAAAAACTATGATGATGCTAACACACAAACAAGCCTTCTCAAAGGGAATCAAAATCAAAACACAAACAGAGACACTGAGAACCAAATTGTAATCATGCATAGCTTATTAAATTTTTTATTTTATACTTACATGCATAATGCATAACTAGTAGTATATATATATTTCAAAAGCTTATTAATTTCTACATTATAAAATGAATCTAAATCTAAATGTGTAGATTCTAGATCAAGTTCCACAATCGTGTTGGCAAGGATTGGTTGAAACTGTGAGCCAAATAGTCTCAGAACTATTGTCACCCCCAACAGTTGCTACAGTGAGTTCCTTCTTCTATTTTAAACATACTAGTCATAGTATTTTAAAATGATTATTTTATTAGTCTGTGATTTTATAATTAAATACTTGTGGAACTAGTTTGGTTTATAAAAATTAAAGTTTGGCTAAAAGAAAATATAAAAATTAAAATGAAAGTTGTTAAATGTATGCTACGAATTATTTTGATCAATACTTATAATTCTCTAGTATGCTAATTTAATTATTGAGTATATATTTAAATAGGTCTTTAAGAAATTTTGTGTTAGACGTTTTTATTCTAAAAAAAAATTATTATATTAAAATTTTTAAATTTTATAAAAATAAGATATATATATTCTTATTATAGTTAGACCTATTTTTTTACTTTGGATAAGTAGATTCTCAAAAGTAAAATAGAAGAATTTATATATCTTATTTTTATAAAGTTTAAAGATTTTAATGTAATAAATTTTTTTTGAAAATGAAAATATCCGATGCAAAATTGCTTAGGATGAATTTGGGCATATACTCTTAATTATTTGAGGGTTTACTCTATTTTGATTGTGTAGTGATTAATAAATTAAATATGATCATGAGTTATTTTTTGTTTTTTACCCCTTTAAATATATGATCAGTTTTTAGGTTTCATCTTTGGTGGGGTTGACTGGCTCAGGAGCCTAATAATTGGAGAAGATGCTCCATTGAGAGTGATCCAAGAGACCATTCAGTTGCTAGGGTTTGTATTTTGCATTATATTTCTCATAAAATTAAACCAATTATTATTTCTCAATTATATTCCTGTCTATTACTATTGCTTTTAATTTGTAGCATACACTTATATTATACCTATAATTCTTAGGGAAGGGACAATTCCTTGCATCACCATTTTGCTTGGTGGCAACCTCACTCAAGGTATTGGATATTATTCATCACCAAAAGAAAAATGCTCAAAAATAGGTTTCTATTAAACAACAGAAAAAAAAATAAATATGTCCTTAAATTTTTAATTCGAAAATACATAAGTTTTTGACTAATTGAAAATAAGATATTTTAAATACAAGATATTTAAAATTTTCCTTCTAAAATATGAAGACAAAACGATCACCGAAAGGATTTAAATGTTTCGCGTTTTAGAAAGTGAGCGACGTTTTTGTTTTTTTAATTAGTCGATATCTTATTTGTCTTGAAAATAAAAAATTAGATACCTATTTATCATTTTCTCTAAAAAAATATATATATAACATCTAATAAGATATGCCATGCATAATGATTTATTAGGTGAATATATATTTGTAGTTTCTACTCTATTATTTACCTTATTATCAATCATGAAACTAAATTAATATATTCAACAAAATTAATATTTTTCCTTTCTAATATTTTGGTATGTAACATAATTAATTATTGCAGGCATGAAATCATCCACTATAGAACCACTGACACTGATTAGTGTGGTCTTAGTTAGACTTTTCTTATTACCTTCAATTGGACTTTACATTGTGAGAGGAGCTGCAAGTTTAGGGTTTCTTCCATTAGATCCTTTGTTTCAGTATGTCCTTGTCATGCAGTATGCCATGCCACCTGCAATGAATATTTGTAAGTTTCTTCATGCATTCAGATATTCCTTTTCATATAACTTCCTATAAAATGTCAATTCTATTAATCTATATTATGATAGTATAAACTATAAAGAGTTTTACACAATTATTTAATTAAATTTATAGTTTAAATAACTTTTGAAATAATAAATGTAAAAATTAGCTATTTTCAATGATATAACAATATACAATTGAATGATTCTTATAGTGTGAGATTATTAGAATTTATTATTGGTGTTTAATTTTATAAAAAATAAGCAACATAAAAAATGTCATCAAATAGTAGTCTATAACTTTATATCTACATATGTTTTTTTTTTTTTCGATTTTAGTTAGGAATCTGACCCAAAGGGGAGAATTGTTTAGACAAATTACAAATATATATATAAATTATGTGAAATTTTATAATCATAATGTATAATATAAAACTTTAAATTTAAAGATTAGTTTTATAAAACTATCTAATAGTATAAGAATTAAGTTTAACTAATAACTATGGATGGTGGGTATAAAATTGTGCAGGTACCATGACTCAGCTATTTGATGCAGGCACTGAGGAGGCCTCAGTTATTACCTTGTGGACATATTGTGCTGCAACTATATCCCTCACACTCTGGTCAACCACCCTTTTATATGTATTAACTTAAGGAGGAGAAATTTTTGTATACTTTTTAAGCACACAAGCATTTGTTTTTATTATAATTGTTAGAATGTATGTAGAAAAAAATTTAAGAATGAATAGTTATGATTGATCTTGAATCATGTATTTAATGTTATTAAGAGAAAACATCGAAATTTCAAGATATTTAGCATAGAAATATAATGAAAAATACGTTAAAAATGACATTGACATTTTGCACAATTATTTAAGATGACATTTTGCTCAATTATTTAGGACAAATAACTCTTTAACCTAATAGATAACTTAAATGACACGTAGTTTAGTGTAACAAAATGAAAAGAAAGATATGCTTACAGCTCAATTTCCTCTCTCTGAACAATTTGTAATGAAAAATATTAAAGAAAGGAATCATAAAAAATATACAAGGTTTGGAGCAAGGGTGTGACACATTTTGATCTTGAAATATATAACATGCACAAACTGATCACATACAATTCGCCACCACTATTCCTGAGAGATAATTCTAAAGATATGCATATAACATTCTGAGTTCAACCATTTTGTATAATTTTATAACCTCCTCTGGAATATATTGGATAAGTTACATGTTTCCTACGGATTGTAACAACACTAAAATTCTATCCCACACAAACATGGCACAAAAATTCATTTCCAATATGTTGCTCTGTTGACGTGTTCATCAAATAATGTATTTTCATAAAAGAGTAAGCTGAAGTTTTGGTCGATTAGGCTGCGGCTCCACGACCTCCATATGAATTTGGACGGTCTGCAAAATGCTGTATGAAATGCTACCATCCATCTTTTTTATTTTCTGTTGTTGCTCGTCGACATACCATTCTCCACTTCCCTTCTCACCCTTTTGCGTCAAATATATAGGCCCTTCTATGCCAAATCTGTGGATCGGAGGGGGAAAAGGCGAAACTTAAAATCATAAATGACTCGACTCACTGACAATACAACAAAATTAAATGCTGCTTTATAGCTTTAAAACCATTGTTTCATGGACTATGTATGAGAAAGCAAAAGAGATAAGAAACTTTACTTGGGAACAAACACAAAGAATCCATTTGATCTCATTTTCACCACCCTAGCTTCTGTATCAGTCGGTCTGCGTGAGCAAAGACAGGTAAAGTCAAGAATAAGTTGCAACTAGATAGTAACCGTAGCAGCCTAGCACGGAGGGAAAGCAATGTCACTTACCTATTCCGGAAGTAAATTAGGGTATGGAGCTCTACAGAGGCTCGCCCAGCCATCTGTGCATTCCTATGCCGATAATTTAAATCTAAACCAGACATTCATTAATATGTATCGAATATAGTTATGCTGACAAAAATTTCAATTAAGGTGCTGAAAGAAAAAAGACGATAAAAAGAGATTTCATACTGTCTGAAATACTAGTGAGCTGAAGCCTGTCTTGAAATACAGGTGGTAACTTGGATATTCCTAAAGATGCAGCAAGTAACCTGTGCACAATGACATCTGCAAGGAAAATTGTTCAATCTCATTATATTGCACAAGGCACAAGCTTGACCGAATAAACGAATTACAAGAGACACTTGCCAGCATATCTTCTTATTGGTGATGTGAAATGAGTATATAAAGGAGCTGCAAGCCCATAATGATGATATTCTGGAGGGGTAAGATCCCCACTACTGAAATAAACAGCCTACAAAAGCAAAACAAGAATTCAATCTTATGTGATCAATCCCAAAATCTGAGATCTCATAAAAATTCAATTTACCTGAGTCATGCATCTAGTTGCTAGAATGCGGATTAACTTGTTGAAGTAAGGATCATCACCCTGAAAAAGTGTTTGGATAAGAGAGAGAACACCTTAAAGATCAAATATATCAAATGCTTGAGCTAACAAAGCCAAAAAGCAATACAACTAGACATCATCATCATATATAAAAAGTGCAAATCGAAGTGTCAATGGAAAAAAAAATGGACAAGTAGAATAAAAAATATCAAGGAAAAGCCATTTACCACAGCATGGTCAAGAGAATCAGCCAATGCTTTTGAGGACGAGACGTCCAAGTGCAGGCCAACTGCAGCAGCAGTACGTAGCAAAGGTTCAAGCATCTCTCTAGTTGGTGTTGGATGGCGCCTGAACAAGAACCAACAAACAATTAGAAGATAGCAATTAACCTTTCTTTTCATATGTAAAGTCGGTTAGCATTTCTAACCAACAGCCTCACATGCTTGTAAGTGATGATTCTCAATATCACATACCATGTTCTAGAGAAAGATACCAAAAGAATATTGAGATACCAAAACTTAATTTAAAAAAATCAGATCAGGAAACAACCTTAATAATGAGCATAGAGGAAAACTTTTAAGAATTTGTTCTGCAACCGAAACATTAGCAGCAAGCATAAACTCCTCCACCATTTGGTTGGCTTCCCGAATCTGGTACATACCTGCAAATAACAAATATTATTCTATTAATATCAGAAATAAAAATAAGTATGTATAAAAATCGCCAAGACCAAATTATCCCCAACTTCTACCAATCTTTCAATATCCCTAAAAAGTAGTAATTAAATCCAATTAGGACTCCAAATGATATAGAGGCTTGAGACACAAGGACATATTGGCTCTCATGCATCTGGAAAACATGACAGAACCCAATATGACAGGTGCACTCATTCTGAATGAGTAATCAAAGGGCACCGGCAGAACTTCTTAACCAATTGGAAGAATACGCGACTGGCTACCTTCCATGTCCCAACAAGAAATAATAAAAGAGGCAAGAACCACTACCAATATCAAGGGGGTCATGAGTTTCTGTGTCAATTTGAAATTTGACTTCAGCAGATGCAAGAGTCAAAGCTCCTCTCTCAATACGCCTTAATCTCATTTTCTGAAAGAAAATAAATACTTCTCAGAAAAATTTTTAACAGAGCATGTAAATATCATACTTATAAGTTACAAGCAAATAGTAACCTTACATAAATAAATTCCATACCTTAGCTAAACTATTCATATTCCTCAAATTTGTAGTTATTGGATCCATCAAACGACTGCAGAAAGAGCAAATAAAATATAATAACCAAGTCATAAATCAGAAATTGCACAATGAAAAAACAAAAAACAAAAAGAAGGGCAACAAAAGCAATTGTCATGAATCATATAGCACATCCAAAATTGAAAGGGAGTCATTGAAAATTACATGGTACTTTTATTTAATTTTTTCAAAAAAAAAAAAAAAGGGCT
>NW_026264258.1:824276-824910 GCF_000817695.3 Arachis duranensis
TCCAAACTCAACCCAATTTCATGTTATGAGAATCACAATCACTCAAGTCAGTACAGTTATTTCATTAGCAATTATAACAGGCCAGGCACATTCTCAGCAGTCAGCACTCAGCAGTCACCAAACCAAGAATGTAAGAAAGAAATTCATACCTATCATCCATCCTTGCTTGAGCTTCGACATAAGACAACGCCGCAGAAGATTTAATGACACTTTTTGTGAATCTGGTGGAAACAATGTCTGCTTCAGGTGTCATTTCCTGAACATATGCATATAGGTTAAGTGCAATTCTATTTAGGGTTTAGCTAGCATGTGCCTTTTACTAATAGTAATCTTAGGCACATGTTAGCTAAACCTTTCTATTTTCTGCAATAAATTATATTATACTATGATATAAAGTGCTTGAGTTGACATCCTTCTTTGAAAGATTTAAACTATTACCATTGAATGTTTATAGATAAGTTTGATGGTGGACATCAGTCAAAGGGTTTTAGGCTTTTACCAAAGAGGTTCCAAGGATTTTGGAGATTGTGCAATAATAATCAGAATATTCTGACCAAATTATTTATAATAACTTATGTTTGTTTCTGTGTTTTCTCTCTCTCCCCCCCCCCCCCCTCTTTTTTTTTTTTTGGGC
>NW_026264258.1:824944-886045 GCF_000817695.3 Arachis duranensis
ACCCATATCACAGAGAATGCAAGCCTTTCCACATCAGATCGAAGAGAACATATATCTGCAAAATGAAGGCTCTATCAACATTAGGCATAAAAAATAATATAACCACAGCAACCATTTTATTTTCAGCACAAATCAGCCAACCATTTAAAAGGTCAAATAATATCACCTTCAGTGAGAGGCTTTGGAAGCATGTCTATCCGTCTCTCAACTAGGTAGACAGATGTTCCCCTTTGTGAAGCCTCTTCATCAAGTGGAGTACCAGGATGCACAAAATTTGTCACATCGGCAATATCTGAGAGACGATCGCTAAAGATGAACTACATAGATAGACTAAATAGCGATAAAAGACGAGGACAATAAGGAGAAGGAAGAGAGAGGAAAAACTAATTATGCTGTTTAGATGGATAACCAAACCCACAGAGGGTGCATACATAGGTATCATTAAGTAAGAAGTTAGACATGCAAGCTCTTAGGCATTTTTTTCTAACTTCTTATTCCAGTTAGGACAGGGAGATTTTATTCTGGAAAGCAAGGCCATATAAATAACTTCCAAATATTCCAAACTTTGGGACAGCAAAACAATGTAACAATGTTATACTTCATATATCAATATAGAATGCAAGTATGCTAAACAAGCATTTCATGTTACCAGAATTTGAAGGGAGAGAGAAACACAATACCCAATCAAATATGCTAATTATAATTGTCAGTATGAGCACCAAAATGTAAGCAAATCTCAAATATGTGTATATAAATTATGGTACCATAATATCCATCAACTATAGTAATCAACAAAAGCAAATTTTGAATACTTTTTTCTTAACTTATTACATGCACCATCAGTACAAATTCTAGAGACAAAGGATACGAACTCCAACTTCAAAATTTCCATTCGGAAGAGATGTACAGTGGAGTGCATCATCAATATCCTTGCAACCTGCATGCAAGAAGCAGAGTAACTACAATGTCCTTATGCCATCTCTTCCAAATCAAATTAAAACAGATAAATTTAAATGGTTATTGATCAAATGAAGTGAAGTACCAATGACAGAAGTTGGTAAATACAACAACCTTCTTTGGGAACACGAAACATATAACTCGGGTGATACAGTTATATTTCACTCTTTGCAGGCTAATAAAGAGGGAAAATAAATAAAAAACCATACCTGGAGGGTCTACACTGAAGACACACAGTCCACGCAAATCCTGCCTGATTGGATTGGACAGATCTTCAGCAGAGACTGACCATGGCAATGGTGGCAAACATGCTAGAACTTGTGAAGAGAATGGCCTTGAATTTATGTCATTTTCTATCAAAACGACCTGTATTGTACAAAAAGAAAAGAGATTGCATATTATTAATAATTTATGTCATGCTAGATGCTACATGACCAACATAAGGAAAAACAAGAAAAACAACTAAACAAGAATGCTCTCTCCTTTTTGCGAAAGAGGGTGAGTGAAAATGGGGTTGTTGACTACAAACCGGCTGGTCATCTAGACTTTCTTTAATAATTTTACTAAAGTAATTTACAGAGACCATAGGAAAGAAGCCAGGTGCTTGAGAAGATGCTCAAATAAAAAATGATTATATTTGATTTTATCTAACCACCCGAATGTTGAATTTCACGTTGTTATGAGAAAGACAGCTGGTGCCCCATGGGTGATCACAGAACTTTTTTCTTTTTGGGGGGTAAAATCTACCTATAAATAATTATAAGCAGTAGCTTCATAAAATACCATGACACATAAGTATATATTGCCGAAGAATCATTAACTTCCTAATCTCAATAAACAGATAAATAGAAGCATGGAAATCCAATATTGCATACCTCACTTTCAGTATCTCTATCACCTATCTCTCCTATAGTTCGTACATAATGGCCTGATGGATATCGAGATTGACGATCCCAAGAATCAACAGCCACAATAATCCTCTTGTCAAGAAGGTTCTCAAGCTGGCGGGTTTGTATTCGAATCTTGGGAATTCTGCGATCTTTGGAGACAAATAAGGCATGAGCAACACCACCACTTCCTGCAGGCATAGGCATTGGGTCCAAAGATCCACAATACCTGCAAAGGCAATGAAATTTACTTGTATATTAAGTTCATATCTTTATCTTGAGTATTTTGACACTTTATATAATTCACACAAATATGATAGATGACAATTATAATAGAACACTAAATAAGATAAATTAATATAGAAGGAAATGATATCAGTTCCCAATTCATGGAATGCCAATTGCGAATCACAAATAACACAGACATGCTCCTATTAATTAACAATGATAGTAAACTTACGAATGCCAGTTTCTCTTGATAATGCCAACAACACGACCAGAAGGGCGACTTGGTGCGGTATTTACTTCTCCAGTAGAACCTTGCTGGGGAACAGTTCTAGGTGCATCATCAGCACTATTTGGAGCTAGGTGAACACCATCATCCTCATCCTCATCCTCTGCAAGCAAATAATATTACTCTATGGTATCCTTAAACAGAAAGCACGTTCAGAAATGAAGATACACAAATAGACCAAGTATTGTCAATCTCAAGAAGTAAGTCCAAATTAAATGCAGTATGGAATAGAACAAATCAAAGTTATTTGTTTCTATTCTTTACTAGGGGAACTGCAATTATTAAAATATGTGAATAAGGGGAGGTAATGTAAAGCATATGTCATTCTTTATTTAATTCACTTTTTTTTTGGCCTAAGTAGGAAATGAAATGCTTAAGAACTTTGCCAAGAAAAAAATTATGTTGTATGCCTGCCAAAAGCTGGAATGCAAGTGCAGAAATAGGCTAACAATTAACATACCTTCACAAGCAATAGCTAGACTCTTCTCTTCTTGCCATTGGTCCTGAGGCAGGAGTTCAACTGCCACAATATCACCATCAAAAGCTCGGTTCATGTTTGAGCGCCCATAAATAATTATTTCATCACCAATGCTCTCACTTCCAACATATGCTTCAAATGGGTTGTAACGGTTCACACGAAGTTTCCCTTGATGATATATTCCTCGATGCAATCCAGAAGTAATTTCTGACATTGGCTTATGCTGATAGTTCCAAGTGTAAATAACCCATCATGTAAATTTGACCAAATATGCAGAGACAAATTACTAGAAAGAAATGATATCAACATGATACCTCTGTATAGATGATTTTCCTCTTCGATGGTCTGAGATCTTCAACCTCTTCCATGTTTACATCTTCTGATGAAGGCCGTACAAGCAGGTCAAGTAAATCTGGTCGATCCAAAGACTTGACATACGATTCAACTGAAAACAAAAGCCTTGACAATAAGTAGGTTTTTCGGAACAATCAATTAAAGAAACTGTTAGCTTTAAATGATGCTATCATGGACACAGCTGAAGTACATTGGTGAAATGAATTTTTAACACGTACAACTCGCAACTCAGTTGCCAAAAGATGAAAGTTAGTCCATTTACCTGTTTCTGCATGAATGCCCTCTTCAGTAGCCTTCCTTTTGTTCTCTTTATCATTGGTTATAAGCAAAACCTTTACCGCACCACCAAGATGTTTCTGATACCACTGAGCAGCCACTCGGATAGCTGCATTAATACTACTTAAGTTACAACTTCAAAGAAATTCTGTCCAATAGGCACCTCATGCGAGAAAAAATGCAACAGCAGCCAAAAGTCCAAAATGCATATAACAAACAAAGGATAAAATTAAAGCTCATCCAAAAAGCAAACCTCTATCATTCCTATCATTCTTGGTTTCTCCACTCATTTCCTTAATATATGTATCCCTGAAAACACGAGAAATAAAAGATCAAATATTGGTAGCATATTGCTATCATACGAAAGGTAAAAATGTTAGCAGCATCGAATAAAAAGACTCATTCCCTTGAGGAAAACATACTAATACTCTGCTTGGAGAATAATTTCATGATAGAATGCAATACAAAAAGAGAACAAGAAAGCCAAAGATAAAATTTACCTGTGGTATTCATTGGAGAAAACAAAGAACTTCCTCATTGAATTGCTACAGATAGCTCTAACTCGATTGTAAACAGACATATTCTTGTTCTTAACCTCTTCCAGCACAACTGACAGCACCACCACATTGTCGATAGCTGGATTCTCCAGCAAATCAATCTGTCAATGAATATTTCCAATTCAATAACTTCACTAAAAGTTGCAAAAATCATACCACCAATTTGACCGGTTACGGCAATTGAGTCACAAAAGAAATTACGTTCTCTCAAGGCATCCCAACGATGAACACACTATCAAATTAGTCCTTAAAAGATCATTTTACTAACAAAGTAGCTCTTAAAATGTCTTATTGTTATCTTAATTCTAACAAAGCCTATCAGCAATCACATAATCCACTATTAGTATACCCTAAACTAATAATTAACTAATTTGTAGGCGCTTTGATCTTTAAGGAGCTGAATTGTAGTTAAACCAAAGTAGGAATAAACAAATTGAGAATAAAAGAATAGGAGGACCTGGTTGAGGACGACATTGGTGTCGACGACGAGGATAGTGGAGGCGGAGGGACCCAAGCGAGCGGCGGAGGTGTCGCAGGCGGTGCAGAAGGGGGCGCCGCAGTAGATATCGTCGCGGAGGTAGTGCTCCCTCACTTGCTGCAATCAAAGCAACCAATCGCAAAGAAGAGCAAACTAGTTAGAGTTAGTTAGTTAGTTAGTTAGTTAGTTACAGTTGGTTAGAGCTAGCTGATTAGTTGGTTATACCTTCATGACCTTGCCAGCTTTGGTTTTCTTAACGAAAGACTTGTTGTGAAGCATCTTTGCTGAACGGTGAACGGAACGGAACAGAGAGAAGTCGGAACTATGAAGAGAATAGTGTTGGAACTCGAAGGACTTTTTCCTTCGCCGCCGGAGTTTTCAGGTTTGTGTTCTCGACGGACCCGTGCTTCACTGAATCACCTTCCTTGCTCTCTCTGCGCTTTTTTTTTGAAGTAGTAGTAGGTGTAGAGTGGGCTTACCTACCAAAAACTGTGAACCCTCTTGGGCTTCAAGCCCAATCCATCGCGGATCGGAACTCAGGTTCTTTTATTGTTAAACTTTTAGTACTAAAATGACCTTTTAAAAACAATGTTACCAAAAAAATTATTTATAAATAAACGGAAGTTCGCTTGTTATATTTTAAAAGCTTGATCTATTTAAGAAATTTATATAAAAAAGATTGGTAATTTTTTGTTAATAATGTAATTTTCATGAGTAATTATGCTAAATAACATGTTAGAAACTTAGAATGGGTCACATTCACAATGGCATATTATTGTCTTTTGAAATTTGACGTTGTCTATTAGAGGTGTGCATGACCCGACCTGCTCCAAAGACCCGTTCCGACTTTAAATATTTTAGAGGTTAATTTGGTGTGATTTTACCCGATCTAAGATCGGGTAAGGGTCCCAAAAATGGATTTAAATCCTCTAAAGATTGAATTTCACTTTAGAGAGTAAAGTGTAATCTCTCACCATTGATTTTATAGGTGGGGTCAAAAATAAATATAAAAGAAATTATTCAAGGGTAGAAGATCACACTTTACTCTCTAAAGTGAAATTCAAACTTTAGAGGATCCAAATCCCTAAAAAATAGATCTGGTCATTATTTCGGGTCGGTTCCGGGTCATGGCTCGGGTCACCTGAAATTGGCCCGGTTGCCCAGTCATCTTACACCATTAATATTTTGTGATATTAGTGATGGATGATGGCTTTTCTTATGTGGAATTTAAGTATTGTAAACCTTAATATTTTGTGTTATTAGTTATTATAAAACTATAAGTTAATATTTTATGTTTAAAATGCATAAGATTTTAGATCAATTAATGCATAATATTGTGTTATTTGTATTGATTTAAATATTTGGTGTTATTAGACAATATTAGTATTGATTATGGTTATGCTTTAATTTTAGAGAATAGTTAGTTCTTGTTATATTTTTCTAAGTGAATTTTACCATGTCAAATAATGGCTAGAGTCTTAGAAATTTGAATATTTTCACATGCTAACTTATAAGAAGGTAGCAAGGTAATGTAATGTTAACGGCCCGGTTTTTACCTGATTTTTATCCGGTATAATCGTGGCCTGAAAGTGTATAGGTTTCATCGGGTCTAGAGTCGGGTTCGAATCTAATAAATAGACCCAATATATATTTTAGGCCAGATCTAAATCACATCAAATCCATTTTCACCCAACCCATACACACCCCTATTGTCCATAGTCCATTGACAATCAATCAACACTATCTAAGATAACAATTTATGACCAAAATAAAAAAAAGATATCAATTTATCTTCATTACGAGTATGAGCAAAATAATAATATTAATTGGCTAAATATTAATTACTTACACGCTAAATTCACATTTTTAGATTTTTAAACAATCATATATTAAAGATCTAAAATAAATTAACCTTAATATTTTTTTTTGACATTTTGAGATTAAATCTAATATCTAATATTATTATTATAAATATAATAATAATTCATTGAAAAGAAGGCGAAATTGTTGGAAAAGTAACCTCTGCTAATTAAGAGAAAACAGAAAAGTGAGTTAGAGAGAAGTCCAAGTTTGAAGTTTTGGGGGATTAATGGGGTTATTGTGAGAGTTGGGGGATCCCAAAACACAAAACAATGCATTAAACAGTTGCAAGGATCATATTCATACGGAACAAGCTTCGAATCTTCCCCTTTGATTCGATGCACCATAAACCCCTCTTCTCGTCAATCATACCAACCCATTAACCCTTCTTCTTCAAAAACATCATCTTTCTTCTTTTTCTTTTCTTATTGTGAAGGAAGAAGCTGTAACTAATAACATTCTCCTCATGAAACCTCTTTATCGTCAAATTCTTATCGTTCTCTCTGTTCTCTGTGCTGTCGTTTTGCAATTCTTCGTGACTCTCTTCAGCTCCAATGATGTATCATCACAGCCACTGCCACCGATCTCACGAATCCCTCTTCTCAAACTCCATCATCATCTACCTCAACAGCAGCAACAACTCAAGGCTCTCCCTTCACCATCATCTTCACGATCCCTTCTCTCTCTTTCTCCGTGAGTTCATTCCCATCACCGCATCACGTTTTTCTTTCGCAAGTTTACTTTCATCTGGGTATATTGTTTTGTATAGTTTCCTATGAAATTTGGTCTGTGATTGGTTGGTGTGATTAAGCTAGATGACAATTTTTGCTTTGGGGGGCTTTGTGTTTTGTAGTATGATCTGATTATAACTTATAAGCTGCTTTATGGACTTATTTGAATAGATAAATGTATGTTAATAGCACTAATTTACTTCTTTGTCACCTGGATATAGATAATTTTGTCTCCTATATGTGATTTAGCTGATGATTGGTGATTAAGCTAGTTGAGACTTCCTGATTGATGTGTTGTTTGATTGTTAATTCGTTTATGGGCTTATTTGGATAGATATTTATTATATTCTAATGACACTGCTTTACTTCATTTTCATTTGGGTATACATTATTCTCCTGTATGGAATTTAATTCATGAATGTTGATTAAGTTAGCTGAGACTTTCTGATTGGTATTTATTTTATCATATCTTTAATTGGTTTATAGGCTTATTTAAATAAACAAGTAGATGCTAATGACCCTGACTACAAATGTGTTTGGATTAGCTCTTCTTTTTTAAGACTCAAAAGTCAAAACTCTTTATAATTTCAAGCACCTGATACAGTTCGCTAAGGAACAATGATTCCTACTTCCTAGGTTTCTTGAACTACTTTATGGTACTGTAGTGCTGTTTTTAAGTCTTAATAGCATTGTAAGACTAATTGGAGTATTATTATTCCTTTTTTGCCACTTTATTTTGGCAGCAAGCCAACTACAGCACTGGTTGCTGCTTTAGATGGGACTATGTATTTGGTGGACAAACAGGAGAATGGCCCCACAAGAGTGATATGGTCGTTCTCAACTGGATCTCCAATCTACCATTCATATCAAGCTCCTATTCACAAGGATAGCGGTAAAGAAAACAGATCTACAGCAAGAATCAGCGGGTCTGTGGAATGCGGGGATGACTGGTCACTGTACATGCATGATAAACACTTTGGTAAAATGGTATTTGGTTTAGTTGTACTCTATAATAGTTGAGTCAGTAATTTTTCAAAAGTAAAACTATTTATTTTGTGCTGATTTATGACTCATATCCTGACCCTGATGAATAGTGCGCACAACGGTCCCTTGATTTGTTGATCATGTTTGCAGAAAATCTCAGAATCAATTGCAGAATATGTTGCTCGTACACCTACCTTTTCAGATGATGGAGCAGTTACACTTGGATCCAAGAGAAGCACTTTGTTTGAAGTTGATGCTAAAACCGGAAGGATCGTTCAAATCCATAGTATGTCTGATTCTGATAATTCTTCTACATCTTGGAGTGATGACAAGAAGAGTGATACAGATATCCTTATAACAAAGAAAAAGGATCTTGCTAATCCTACGGAGCTGAATTCGCCGGAGTTGCTACTCAAGATATTTAGGACAGATTATTCTCTTCGATCTGTTGGTCCTAGTTCAGGAGTAGTTTTGTGGACTATGACTGTATCCGAATTCGAGGCTGTATTATTATGCCAACATACTTCATTTGATGCCGATGATGAGTATGTTTCTGTCGGTGAGCTTGGTTTTGCGATGCCATATCCATGTCAAGAGATCCAACCAGTCTTTCGCTTGCGTAAGAATTTTATACTAGAACCCTCAATCACTGAAAGGTTACCTGGTTCTGATCATGAAAACAATATGCTTTTGATGCCTGCGTCGGATTTGATGCTTCCTTCACAAGCAAATTTTGAAAAATTAAATATCGATGATGGTAATATGATGCTTCCTTTGCCAATACCAAATTCTTTGCCTTCCCCGAAACCAAAAATTGTCTATCCAAGCCGAATGCATGAATGGTCAACACCATTACGTTTTATGATGCTTATGGTTTTGGGCTTTGTCCTCTATACTCTAGTGGTTAAAAGTAAAGATACGCCAAAGGATCAAAACCAGTCTGAATCGAAAATTTTGCCTGCTAAGAAAAAGAAGACACGAAAGTCAGCAAAGAACAATGTAGCAGTTGACAAAAAGGAAAAACATCTGTCCTCCGAAGATGAGGATGTGCTGATGCGAAAGGATCTCGACATAGAAGCAGGCAGGTGGATGCAATTTAACCAAATTGACCAAGGTGTTGACGGACGCAGGGTTGGTAAACTGCTTGTGTCAAATAAAGAAATTGCTAAGGGAAGCAATGGCACCATTGTCTTTGAGGGAATATATGAAGGTCGGGCAGTTGCTGTCAAGCGTTTGGTCAAGACTCATCATGATGTAGCATACAAAGAAATCCAAAATCTGATTGTATCTGATCATCACCCAAACATTGTTCGATGGCATGGGGTAGAATATGATCAAGATTTTGTTTACCTTGCTCTGGAACGATGTACATGCAGCTTGGATGATTTTATTCAAATTTATTCGGATATATCAGATAACCCTCTGTTTAGGAAGAACCAAGCTTTCAAGTCTTCTATTGAGGCCCAAATTGATATGGGGAAGGATAATATGCATGGTCTGTGGAAAGCCAATGGCTATCCATCACCTCTATTACTGAAATTGATGAGGTCAGTATTATGCCATATGAATTTTGCATGTGTTATTACATGGTTTATCCTTATAGAACTTATTTTTTCTTTTTAATCCTTATGAGGATCCTCTTATTTAATTTCTTTTATACAAAAAAATAATAGTAGGTGTTACTTGAAATTACAAGTTACATTTCATCCAACATGGAAAAGAACTTGTCAAATTGTTCCTAGGCAATGTGCAACATTATATAGCAGTGAATAAGATAATATAGATTACTAAATTTGAGGGTCCAATTTAGTTTTAATTGTGGATAATTGTAGTCGATCCGTTTCATTCAAGGTTTAGATAGGTCTTCATTTCTAATTAGAGACAAATGCTTGTGCATTTTCTATGTAGAGTATATTATATATATTCTTATTAACAGTCTTTCAATTCTTTATTGCAACACAGAGATGTCGTTTCTGGGATTGTTCATTTGCATGAACTAGGAATAATACATCGTGATTTGAAACCCCAAAATGTTTTGATAATCAAGGAAAGATCCTTGTGCGCAAAGCTTTCTGATATGGGCATTAGCAAACGCCTCCCTGAAGATATGTCTGCTTTGGGTCATAATGCTACTGGTGAGTACTCGAAAAACAATGAATATTTTCCAATATTTGCCAGTTGAACATCAAATTATGTCTTAGCATAGTTGGAGCTTATCTTAGTTGACGTAGCAATTAGCAATCTTAGGAGTTGCTAATTATTTTGGTCTTAGCCATATATTTTTTATCTACATAAGGATGTCTCAATAAGTTTCCTTTCCTTATTCCCAAAAAGAAATAAAAAGTGGTCTAGAATACTATTCATTCACTTCTTACGTTTTCAGCTAGTGCTACGTGATTTTGTCTATATGATTGAGTTAACAAGTTAATCATTCTTTTTTTGACTTAATTTAGGAGCTGGCAGTTCAGGTTGGCAAGCACCAGAACAACTTGGTCAAGGACGCCAAACACGGGCCGTAGATTTATTTAGCTTAGGTTGTGTCCTCTTTTTCTGCATGACTGGGGGGAGGCATCCATTTGGAGAACGGCTTGAACGCGATGTTAATATTGTGAAAAACAGAATGGATCTTTTCTTAGTGGAGTTCATTCCTGAAGCAGAAGATCTAGTTTCTAGTTTATTGAACCCTAACCCTGATATAAGGTTGATCCTTCTCATTCATTGGATTTCACTTGTATGTTGTGCTTGTTGCTTCAATTTCATTTTACGAAAGTATTTCCCTTATTTTCAGGCCAAAGGCAATTGAAGTATTGCACCATCCATTTTTTTGGAGTCCAGAAATGAGACTGTCATTTTTACGCGATGCCAGTGATAGAGTGGAACTAGAAGATAGGGAGACTAATTCTGTTCTTCTGAACGCATTAGAAAGCATTGCTACAGTCGCATTAGGTGCGAAATGGGACGAAAAGTTGGAACCAGCCTTTCTTACTAACATTGGTCGATATCGACGGTACAAGTATGATAGTGTTCGAGACTTGTTGCGCGTCATGAGGAACAAGCTAAATCATTATAGAGAGTTGCCTCAAGAAATCCAGGTTCTTTCTTGGATTTGCATTTCCTAGACTAAAGCATTATCTTCATTTTAAAATTTGGTTGTGTTTGGTTGGTAACATTCATTCATCTTAGGTATGCTTGGCTTTTACTATGTATTGTTGAAACCATCCTTGTTAACATATACATACTCTTTTTGTTTGATTTTGTCTATCACTGAAAATATTGTATCAATATATTTGGATTCAAATTGTATACAGATATATAAGTCTCGACATAGGATTCGAAATAGTTAAATAGTTCTAAGAACTCATCTATTTTTATTTGCATTTCAGGAACTTGTGGGAACTGTTCCGGAAGGATTCAATGAATACTTTGCAAGCCGATTCCCAAGGCTATTAATCGAAGTGTATAAAGTTATATCCAAGTATTGCAAAGAAGAACAATGTTTTGAGAGGTATTTCAAGAACCTTAATTAGTGGCTTCATCTATTCATTTGCCCCTGGTACCTAAAGAATATATGAATTATCAACTAGGCAAAGAATGCTGTTGTACTCTTAAAATTACATGTAACATAATGTATTTATGTTCACAATGGTTAATGTAAATCTAATCCAAAGTTACAGCTTCATAATTGTTATTTCTTTTCAACACCTTGTACAGTTTCATGTTCATGCTGACAAAAGCTATAACATTTTATCTGATTTCATTATGAATTATGTATTCTACATGAACTATAATCTGGAACAAAAATGGTAGTTTGGCATAAGAAGGTATCACATTACTATTTCTGTCCACTAATAACGCTCACTTTGAAAAATGGTACATTAAAAAGTTTACCTAACTAAATACAATGATTCAACATACCAAATACATTAAATTTTTTAAGAGTAAAGTTACAAATAAACTTGCGGATTTACATTTCGGACAGATTAGTTCTTAAAAGAAAAAAAGTACCAATAAAGTCCTTTAGGATAACAGATGTAGACACACTACCTTTAAATTAGCCCCCTGTAATTAGGATAGAAGGTCTTAATTTGAACTAACTTGTCCACGTTTTGTTATTCTGGAGGATTTTATTGGTACTCTTTTTTTCTTTAAGGATTAATCTGTCCGAAATGTAAATCTTTAGGAATTTATTTGTCACTTTACTCTTTTTTTAATGTACCAGTTCTGTGACCAAAGAAAACAAGTTTGTCATGTCTCATTATTAGTACACTCAATTCTTTGAGAAGATGATTCTGAATATCCATTATTGGATGATCCAACCTCACTTGTACTTTTGAATGATGCCATCTCCGTTTTCCTTCTCTTGGAGCGGCTCTTAACTGTGTCTTCCTTTTCATCTACAAATGTAAGGAAAGTCCTTAGTCGCGACGGCGTGGACTTTAGACCGGACGACGACTTGTCGTCTTCGGTGTAGTGCTTCTTGTATTGCTTCATGGTTTGAATCAGATATACGAAGAGAGCAATCAAACATGCCAAGCCACAGAGTAGGTAGAGACCCCAGAAGCTCCTCAGCTTGAGTCTGTCCACTTCGAGCTTCGCACCTTGCGACAGGCAAGCACTGCGCAAAAGCCATTTGTCGTGGATCCGTTGAAGGTCGCCGTTCTCAGCCAACTCCAAAATGGCTGTTGACAGGTCAACCGCTAATGGCGAGTCTCGTGGAAAGGCCTGACAAAATATCAATGAAAGTTAGACAAGAAATAGTGAAATATTAATATCAGTTGATAACTTAATGATTGAACCAACAATCAAACATTACTAAGAAGAGAGATACTTACAAATCCCCAACCATTTCTGGTGAACTCTTGACCAACAATGCTGAAATCGCAGCGGCTTGAAAGGAACAGCTCTATGTATGCACGTTCGTCGACATATGCAGCGATGCCACCTTTATGGGGACCTTTGTCCAGAGCAGTGGCAGATTCTTCTGGTGTTGTTAGAGCTACAAGTCTCGACGCATCGATGCCAATTTCGTTGACTAAATAACCTTTAGTGAAAGAACCCTGCAAGTAGCCAATAGGCTCATTGTTGTTTATCAAACTTTCAATGCCCTTAATTGGTGAAGAAAGTTGTTGCACTGTGAGGATTGAAGTCAAGCTTGCTGTATAACTCGAGTTGATTATGAGAACTACGAATAACCATATAAGCAGCACGAATCGACCGAGAGTGCTCACTGTGTTTTCCCCTACAAAACAATGAACAGTAATTTGATTTGTTCAGAGAAATAATAGTTAAACTAGTTGCAATGGAAGCAAGACAAAAGAACTTGCACTTACTATGTGCAAAAAACATGGTTGAGAAACTGAACCTGCCAGATACAAGAAAATTACAAGTTACAAAACTATAGCATTGATATCATTATTTCATGCATAGATTGCATATGATGAAGTTGTAAAATAAAAGTCAATTACTATGGAGGTTCTTATAATTTCTTCTCTGTTAGTCCATATAGTTTAAGAGTATGAAACTAATTCTAAAAAGCTTCATTAGTAAGATGAACAATGAAAAGAAGGGTGTGAGAAAAGGGTCACACTAACTTACCACAAAATTGTGGCTACTTGTTTTTTGGGAGGTCCCCTAAAATCATCATTGAGCCTATGCTCTAAAATCCAGACAACAGCACCAACAACTAGGAAGAAGATAGCTGTGACAGTCCACATCATTGGAGTAAATGGCATCAAGAATGCCCAAGCATTTGAGTCTGTCTTCTTCACTGATGCTACTACCACTAGACCGGACTCTATGAATGGCTGCGTAAAATCCACCATCTTTGTTCTTTCTGTGGTAATTGTAATATCACCTACAGCAGCATCAAACACCTGTATAGAAAGAAGGAAACTAGGATCAAATTGGTACCAGAAGAATGTCAAAAACACTAGAGAACTTATTTGGAATGATACTCACACCGGTGGTGATAAGACGGACAAGTTCAGTGTTACTAGGATTGCTGTGACCGTCTCCGTACGAAATAAACTTATAGGGGACAGCATAAGGCAACAAGTTCACTGCAGAAAGAAAGACATCAATGCAGAACCCCTTGAACATATCAGTGCCTTTTACTTGTGAGACGAATTCGCGGTAACTGATCCTTTTTGGAACTCCAATTTTTAGCATCCTTCCATTGTTTGGAAAAACCCAACCACGAGGTTTCTGTGTTGTGTCCCCTGGCCAAATCACAGATAGTAGCTTTTGACTTGAACTTGAATGACTAGCCGGCTTTGAATGAAGTTCTTCAGGACTTACAGATGATAGTCCAGAGTGATTAGACCAATAACCAATCCTCTTAGTCCCTGTTCCAACCACATTGATGATTTCATATGCCGGATTTGCAAGGTTTCCATCAGATGTATACTTGAAGTGACCTGTTACACCGGTCATGTTAACCTCGTAGATACTTTTTCGCAGCAGTTTTCCTTCGTTGAATATCTTGACAGCATCAAGATGCATGTTGTCACCATGTATTAGAGATGTCTTTGAATCAGATGAAAAGGTGATTCGGTTCCCTTGTTTAAAAAATGCAGCAAGCGCATGAGCAAGAACATAGACAGTATCATATGCAAAGATAGCATAAGTACTCAATCCAAGGGAGCCATTAGTCCAGTTTTTCCACCTCGAAATGAAAGATCTCTTAAGCTTTGAATCCGGCACATACATTCGTAGCGCAATAACTCCTTGAATGTCATCCATTACACTCAAAGAAAGTGGAGAACTTATATCTATCCCGGTAGACAGAAAAGTTGTGGCTATCCAGACATAACCATTTTCCATCATTCCAAGAGATTTCGCCACATTTAGCACTTTCGGCCCCCAAGTAGTACTTGTGTGAAGGACTATAACCCGCGATTCAGCCAGAGCTACCTGAACAAGCACATCAGTGATCTCCTCCCTGGTTGCCTCAGGACTCATAGGAGCTTTAAACGAGATCTTGCAGCGTCTCTCGGCTAGCTTGTCCCCTAAGGCACCAATTCCATTCCTCCCATGATCATCATCACCATAGACTGCAATAACCTCCCTCCAACCATAGTAGTTAACAAGATCTGCTATTGCAGTCATCTGATACATATCATTAAAAGATGTCCGAATGAAGAATGGGAACTGAAGTGAAGAAAGGGTCGGGTCAGTGGCTGTAAACGACAGCAGGGGAACTCGAAGCTCGTTCGCAATGTGAGATATGACATGAGCTGTTGTGGAGGTCTGTGGGCCAATTATGGCCACAGTGTGTGTTGCCATGAGCTGCAATGCTGTTACACATTGGTATTTTATTTAAAAAGTGAATCATAATGTGCAAGAACTGATGAACTTTGTACAATGCCATTCTGAAATATCTATCACTTTAGAAATTTGGTACATTCATGAGTTAATCTATCTGTGTCTAGATACATTAACTCATGAATGTACTAAATTTTTGAAGCTACAGATATTACGGAATGAAGAGAGGAACTTTATATTTGGAATGTCATGAAAGGGCCTACCCTCAGCAATGCTCAAGAATCCTCTATATTTGGAATCTTCTTGAAGTGAGAGCTTGAGCTGAGTTTTGCCAAGAATTGATGGATCAGAATTTACATCTTTAACTGCGGCTTCTACGGCGATTTTCACAATTTTGCCAACACTTGTATTGAAAGAGAAAAGAACCCCAATATTTACAACATCAGGAATTGTGGTATTATTACTATTATTATTATCAATATCAATATCATCCAAGCCAACCCCATTTGAACAGAAACCATTGGAGAGAAGAACAATCAACACCACAACGCCCCAATTTCTAATCATTCTTGGAGTTGCCTATTGGAAATGCCAAATAATGATCACTCTGCTCAACAAACAAGTAAAGAATCATCCCTCCATTAAAACAACAACAATGTCAAGAACAACTAAGCCTTATCTTATTAAATAGGCTCGGTTATATGAATCAAACGATATAATAATTTCTTGTCATAAATCATATCTACAATTAAACCACGAAGTTCTAGATTTATGCTAATAGTTTAAGCTATTGGATTACCCTCCATTAATTTTTCTATTTATGTTAATAGTCTTCTTCAGAAACTCAAAACAAAAAGGAGTAAATAGATATACAACAAAAATTTCAATACACACATAGCTCATAAACTGAAGCATAAAAGGGAAATGGAAAGAGGCACAAAGCACATCCACAAGAAAGATGAAAAATAAATCAGGCATTAAAGTGCCTCCTATTATCAACAAAAAGCATCAGATTGTAAAGTGAAAACGATATTAATGGAATAAGGCTTTATCCAAAAAAAGGTTAAAAAGAATATATGTACCTGAAGTTTGGTTCAATAAACAGAAGCTGACATATATGTACTGCAAAATGGTGTAGGAAATTCTTTTGCTTAGCTCAATTTGAGGAAAAAAGTTATCAACTTTACATAATTACATATACCCCAAAAGAGAGAAAGTGATAAAAATAACAATTTTTACCTGAGAGCATGAGTCTTTCCACTTGAAGTGTAGGAAATAACAAAATCTGGGCACTGAAGAAAAGCGGAAGAAATTCAGAAAATAAGAAAAAGGACAGATCTTGAAGTTGAAAGAGAATGATAATGGTGGTGGTGGTGATGAGAATTATTGATGCTACCAAGCAACCAAAAAAAAAAAAAATAGAGTTTATACTTTATAGTAATAGTTGTAGTTGTCTTTGGCTTTGGCTTTTCATAACATAAGGACATCATTATTATTATTATTAACTCAAAAAGTGTACCTTACTGGCATCAACAGCTTTGTGATTGTGTTATGAAGGGTTGATGTAAAGAGAATACTAAATTCCACATTCACTTTGTGAAGATTATTGATATGTCACTATACACACAACAATGAACAAAGGAAGCAACCAAGTTTGAGTTTGATGTGATGTTTCTGAACCCTCTACTTCTTACATAGGACATGACAATAATAATCAACAACAACACAGGAGAGAGAGAGAGAGAGAGAGGTTGATATTCCATGACATGGATGCAATTAGTGTGCACTGTTCACAAGTCTGATGCATTGTTTGATATTATAAAATTGCACATTAAAATAAATATCATAGACATGAAATTAATAAAATACTCAAAAGTATGATACTTTACATTTTTGGCATCTGCTTTTGATATAATATTGGAAGAATTTTGAGTCTACTGAATACGAACTTTTTTTTATATTGTATTATTAATATTAAGTGTAAAGTTTTTTATGATTGAGTAAACTATGTGTTAAACACTGTTATGGTTATTTATAAAACATCAATCACGTTTTGTGTTTTTATAACTAAAATAAACTTTTTTTTTATCAAAATGTGGATGACGTTTTGTGTTTTAATAATTAAAATAATATTTTTTATACAAAGTCAATAACATTTTATTCTTTTATAATTAAATTTTTTTTATTTTAAAACGTTAATGACATTTTGTGTTATTATCATAATTGTATAAAATATTAAAATAATTAAATATTTTTGTATTTTATATTAAAATTAATCATATATAAAAATTTTAGCTTATTCGATGTTTTAATAATTTTAATTACTGATATCAATTATAAAATATATATAATATATATTAATTAAAATTAATTATTATGATTACTGGAACACGAATATTCTGAGTACATTTAAAAACTTTACTATAATATAACATTGCTTTTGCTTTTGCTTTTGCCATTTAGTGCAAAAGGAAAGGTGAAATCGATGTCATGGTAGAGAAATTCTCAGATGTTACAATTTTCTTTTTCTTACCTTTTTGGAAAGAAAAATGTGCACCCTACTCATTATTAATTTCTGTTTGAGATTATAGTATTATTATATGCACTTGAGTGTTCTTTTCGTGAAATTATATTTTGTCAAGTATTTTTTCTTCTAAATTCCCCTTAAAAATGACTTTCTCTCCTGACTAGTAGATTCATTTCAGTTAGTTGAATTATTAAGAAAAATCCTTAAGTCATAATGTGTTGTTTGAACTTCTATTTTTTTTAGGAAAAAAAAAAACTAAAAAAGGCATGCATTATAAAGTGGAGTTCTTTCCATCTTTTCCCTCAAAATGTCTAACGTGCACATACATTTATTTCAACCACACTTCAAATCTTCAACTAAAGAGAGATTAAATAGTTAAATCTTTTTTTATTAAGATGTTAATAATATTATTATGTTGATAATTATTTATATGATGATACATCACTACTTGAAATGAAATGAATGATTTAAACATTCGACAAAAGATAAAGGCATTAAACATGTGATAAAAAGTGAATGGTTATGTGGCCCTGGCATCCTCTAATGGAAGCATTAGTGCGAGGTCTTACTCAGCTCCACCATGGAAAGAGACATTTTTCACCAAAAATTATATATATAACATTTTGTTCATTCAATATTAATTAATATTTTTTGTAAATAAAATTAGTTTTTTAGCTCTTATTCTTTTATTAGTTTAAAATTTGGTATTTAAAATGTAAAGTGATTATCAATGAAAAGTGAAATTGTAATAGTATTAAGACTGATATTGAAAGGAAGAAAAAGATATATACAAATAAATATTGTGAAAAATAAAAAATTGAAAAGAAATTTTAAAAATGATTATTACCAATATATTTTAATTTGATTAAATCTTCATTACACTTTAATCATTTTAAAATCTCTCAATTTTAGGAGTTTCATAGGGTCTAAGGAATTGAATCTTAATCTATTCAGATACTAGGGATCCTAGATGAGGAAAAAGAATGTACTAAAGTTAGCCTTATTAGCATAGTATAGTAATAAGATATAGATCCATATACTAATTAATTAAATCCAATAAACTAAATTCTGACACAAGTTGTTATGAACTCCACATACAATAATATTTAAACATTTTGTGCTTATCACAAACATAAATTTGGCATTATCACATAGTATACATTAAATTATAATAACTTACTCGTCTATAGTTTAGATTTAATTATACATGTCAATTGCTAGGGGAGAGTCTCTTGAAAAACCCTACATCATTCCTCAAATCATTCTTAATGTTGTATATATTGATAAATCATTAATGTGTTCTTAAAGAGAATTATATCTTTTATTTAGAATTTTTCATGTTTTAATTATAAAATTATTTATATAAAAAATTTAAACCGTTAAGTAAACTATAATTATACGAATTATTGTATATCTAACAAAATTATATAAAATAAAGTGATAATTCACACTCTCACAAAAAGATGATTAGAATAATTTTTCTATAAAAATAATAACTAAAATATGAATATATATTATATTGAGAGATTTAGTTAAAGATGTCAAACAATTTAATCATATTTCAATTATGTCTTTGTATAAAAATATTTTAATAATTCTAGTTGTTATCTAACAAAAGAAATCAGTATATTTAAAATTGATAATCATTTTAGATAAATGAACCATATAATTTTTATTATATTTATGTCATAATTGATAATATCAAAATTTTGAAATAAACAGTATTATAATATAGTATTAAGAGTTTTTTTTATTTTATAATATGATATTAAAATGTTAATTTTTTTTATTTTAAAATAAACTGAGTGGCCCATGTACACCCTCCTCTCCAGGAAACATAATATGAGCGTCACTTTGAGCGGGAATCTCAAAAAATTGAGAAAAGTAACACTCTCACACGGATTTCTTTTCAAAATTGAAGTGTCTCCGATTCGAACCACCTTTAACAGCGCAGATATGAGATCCGGCGCCGGAACCCGCCGACCAACCAAGGACTCATTCATTCCGCCGGATTCCCATCAGCGCCATCAGTTCCCCCGCGACTCTGACGCCAGTTTGGCAAGCAGCCGCCGTTCTTCCTCCGGCGGCGCGGGGTGCAAGAGGATCGAGGACTACAAGGAGCGCCGCTTGCAGCAATCGGTGATTTCCGCCCTCAACGAGTTCCTCTGGACGCGGAATTATCCCATCACCTTCAAATCCATCAAAACCCCACCTTCCGCGAAGGACATCCTCGAAACCCTAAAAATCCTTCTGAGAGAGATCGAGTACCCTGTGTCGAAGCTCGAAGAGGATCTGCCCCCTCTCCTGAAGCGCCTCAATTACCCTTCATGATCCACAAATCCATCCTTAAATCCCCCGACCCTCACCACTGGCATCACTTGCTCGCACTCATTCACTGGCTCGTTCAGATCGCCTCCTTCGGCTCTCACATCTCCGAATCCACCTCCAATACAGTCTTGTCCCTCGTCCAGGTCAACCTTGTCCACCAGTACACCCTCAATTCCTATCTTAACTACATTAAGGGCCGTGATGATGTGGTTGAAGAACTCGAACTCAACATCATGGACAAGCTCAACCACCAGAAGGCCCTCGCCGAGGAGAAGCTCGAGGCTGCCAACTATGAGCTCAAGAGTTTGAGGGATGACTTGGAGAAGCTGAGGTTGCATCCCGAAAAGAAGGACGAGCTGGAGAAGACTAAGGTAGTTAGATGACTTTGACTTCATCTTTTTTAATTCAGTTTGGTTTGATTGCTCAATTCTTATTTGTTTTTCTTACAGGGGCATGCTAGAGGACGATGTGAAGAAGTTTAATCTTCTGATTGAGGATGTTGGGAGGAAGATTGAGGAGATGGTGAAGGTGCTGGCAGAGAAGGAGAAGGTTCTGGAGGCGAAGGAGCGGGAGAACCATAGGGTTTGCGAGGAGAACAGGGAACTAAGGAGGATGGTGGAGGCGCAGCCTGTTAATGCGAGGGATGTGGAGAGGATGAAGAGGGAGTTGCAGGCTTTGGAGAGGGAGATCGAGGTGGGCGAGCTTGCCAGGAATGTTTGGGAGGACAAGTCCCAGGAACTGGAGAATAGTCTTTCTCACGAGTTCAAGGACCTTGAGGCGCTTGCTTTGGATTGCAACCAAGAGCTGAGGAGGTTGAATTGTGCTCCATTAATAATATCCATAGATTATTGACTGTTTGGTTAAAATGAAGCAAATTCTATTGATCTTGTTTGTATTAGATAGAGGGTGTGTTTGTTGTCTATCTTTACAGTCAAGTCTGCGCATCTAATCCTTCTTGCTGGTGTTTCTAGGTTGAAGATCGGTGATGATATTCAGTATCAGTTGAATGCCAAGGGAACTAGGCTGCTGAGATTATGGGTTTTGACCGTAAATTGAGTCTGAAGCCTGCACTTAACTCGTACACTGAGGACATTAAGAAGATTTCTATGAGGAGATGGTAAGAGTTAATTTCCTATCAGCAAATGTCCAATGAAAATGCTTCTGGGCTTGAGGAAAAAAGAAATAATGTTGCAACAGTGCAGTCACAGATTGATAAAGTAAGTGCATCATCATGCTCAGAATTTTATTAATGTTGATTCTATACTTTTAGCCTGTCACAGATACCAGTGTCTACTATGCTGTCACTTTAAGTTTCAACCTTCTAGAGGGAGATTTTGATTTTCATCTGCGTAGATTAACCAAAGATAATTGTGAACTTGATGTTCTTCTACTGGAATTTTTACTATTAACAAAATGCAATGCTGAATGGGTGTAACTTTAATTTAAGTGATGGTGGCAGCATGCTGCACTGCTTTTGGAATGTAGGAGTTGGTCCAGGGTCTTTACTGTAGCTTATACATTTTACCTATGTTTCCACAGCAATGACTTATCATACTTGAGTTGTCTTTATGGTTTGTTGTTTTTCTGTTTTTTTTTTTGAATATGCTTGAACATCATATTAATTAACTATGATGCATCTTGATTGCAAAATGGTCAAAATATGTCTCTACCACCACCTTTACTTGGTTCTTCAATTTTGTATTCATCAAGTAAACAATGTACAGCTTACTCAAGCCGTCTAATGAAGATTATTAATTAAAACACCTAACTCAGACTTAAGGTAAATAAATGCAAGCATGTGTTTATTCTGCAATGCAGAATTATCAGTAGACTTCGACATGCCATTGTTTGTTCTTCTTAAGTTGTGAAAGCTTATCTTCCCAATTTTCTCCTCTTTGCTCTGCAACCTTCTTCAGGGTATCTTGGATTCCAGGCATCATCCCCTTTAGACCACAGAAGTAAATGTGAGCCCCGTTGTCGAGAAGTTTGAAGATCTCATCGCGATATTCCTCAGTCTTATCCTGAACATACATCTTGCTTCCGCTCCTGTTCTTCTGCTCTCTGTTGAGAGCCTTTTCATAGCGGAAGTTGTCTGGATAGTCCTTATGGTATTTGGTGAATTCGTCATCATACAGAAGACTATCGGTATTGGCAACACCGAGGAAGAGCCAGGCTAGTCCACCAAACTTAAATTTAGGAACTGACTCCATAAACATTCGACGTAGATAGCCCCTAAATGGAGCTACACCAGTGCCGGTGGCAATCATTATATGTGTCGCATTTGGATCATCCTCAGGCAAAAGCATGATCTTCCCAGAAGGCCCTGTGATCTTAATTTTGTCTCCAGGCTTGGAGTTGCACAAAAAGTTGCTGCAAACACCTTGCTTAGAAGGATCTTCCTTTGCAGTGTCAGGATCATAATAAACAGCACAGCGCACACACAAGCTGGTGGTTTTGCCATCAAAATTGTCTCCATACCTCATCAAAGCAATTGAATATAGCCGAACATTATGGGGACTTCCAGGTTTCTTTGGATTTTCTCCAGGTGGAATGACATCAATCAATCGTACTTGCATTATAATCATGTCTGCAGTAATTGCAGATGATGATTCAGCTGTTCAAAATATTTGTTTTTTTTAATCCATCTTTTAGCTGCCATATTTACTCTTAACTTCACTGTATTAATCACAAACTAAATTTATGCTTTGCATCTACTGTTGATTTGGTTTCTCTATATTTTCTGGCAATCTTTTCGCACTTTGTCAGAATCATTTAGATGCGTATTGGAAGCAGAAATCATCTACCTGTGAAAACTGTTGCCTGACTTTTGTTCTTCTGCTGTGTGTTACATTATCCACCAGATGGAAGCTGAACTAAACATGATAAAGAATGAAACACAAGATTATGTAAATAGATGTTCAGCTGAAGCAAAGCAAACGTTGGAGGATGTCCACGTAGCAAGTCATGACCTGGACATTATGGAAAGAGAGGCAGCTGAGCTTCTAAAGGTAATTCTATGGTTGTTAATTCTTTAGTGAGTAAATGTTATGTTTAGAAGAGAGATTGAGACTGAGACCAAGAGACAGAAATTGGGAGACTGAGACTAAATTAAGTCTCTGAATTATATTTGGTATAAAATATGCAAGATTGAGTTATGTCTCAGTGTCTTGTTGGAAAAGGAAAAGTGGGGTTAGTTTTGGAATTTAAAAAGTTGAATGAAGGTTATTTTAAAAATAAATGTTATTAAAGTTTCAGTCTCTATTAAAAAAAGTTTCAGTCTCCTATGTCCCATTTTCTAAAAGTACCAACGGGATTGAAATTTTATGTCCCAAAACTAACATCTTAGTCTCAATCTCAGTCCTTGCTTTCAAACGCTACCTAATTGAATTTGTGAAGACTTGAACATGTCTCAGGCGTCATTCTCTTCATTGTATTTTGGACTCTATCAATCTTGAGAGATAAGCTATGTTTCTGGCGTAGTTTCATGTGTAACATGATTGCATTGGTACTGATTTCTTTTTCAGGCTACCCAATTGAATTTGCAGGGAGCAATTAAGCAAAGTGAAGAAAAAATACAAATGCGTGCTCGCGAGCTCCTGAAGTTGGTTGATTCAATCTCAAAGTATAAAGAATACGTGGAGTCTAAAATTTCAGAGATGAATAGGGATCTATCAGAAACTGCAACTGCTGTCTCTGAGGCATACAGGGATTCATTTCCAGCCCAATTCATTAATATATTGAATTCCAAGAAGATTGCACATTGTACTCTTTCATTAATATCACAGTAGTTCTGTCATGATAATAACGGAAAGCTAAACACCCTCCAAGTACCATGAGATTGCCAAAAAAAACCCTTTCCGTCATAGAAATCTCGAAAAATCTCTTCTTTTCGCTAGTATCAAAGACAAGAATAGTAGCTTCATCACTACCATAATAAATCAACCAGTGAATAGTCCCATTAAAGAACAATGAAGGTGTCCAGAGTTCACTCTTCTTTAGTTGGTCAGAATAACATCCTCCTTAAAACTAGTCCATGAATTGGACTTCAAGGAGAGGAAACCAAAGTCGCCTTTCTCCTCTCCAACCTTTCAATTCTTCTGTCCATCCTTCTAAAGTTCCTTTTCATCATTTTAAGTTTAAACTACTAAGTAGCCATCTCTCCTTGCGTCGTACCCAAACCCAAAGAAAAGCTTTTCTTTGGGTTTGGGTACGACGCAACGAGAGATGACTACTTGGTAGTTTTAGCTTGGAATGATGGACAGGAAGAATTAGAAGGATGGAGAGAATAATTGGAATGATGGAGAGGAGAAAGGCGTTTTTGGTTTCCTTTCCTTGAGGTCCAACTCGTGGACTAGTTTCAAGGAGGATGTTATTCCTGACCAACTAAAGAGGAGAGAGTGGGCAACGTTCATTGGTCTGTAATCTGGTTGATTTATTATGGTAATGATGAAGCTACTATTCTTGTCTTTGATACCAGCAAAAGGAAGAGATTTTTCGAGATTCATGTGCCGAAACAGGTAGGAGAGGGTTGGTTTGGCCATCTCGTGGTACTTGGAGGTTGTTTAGCTTTACGTTATTATCATGACGTGGATAGTTTTAGGATATGTGTGATGAAAGAGTACAATGAGCAATTTTCTTGGGATTCCTAGCTGGAGCTTCGAGCATGTATTGCTTGTCTCAAAAGATGGTGATTTGATAGGATTTGAGTTTTTAGGAGGCAACGCATCCTATCTAAATATAAGGTTATGGGAGAGCTGCTGCTCCTTTTGGTGCCACGGGGTATTTTTCTCGTACTAATTATACAGAGTCTCCTAATACTCCCTGGAGGCCCTAAGGAAACAGAAGGGTTTTTGTAACATTATTCTTTCATCTTAACCAGAAAAAAAACATTGTTCTTTCATGCTTTGCTGACCTTCCCATAAATTAATGCTTTGCTGACCTAGATGTCTGAGTTTTTGGTGTTCATATTCATTGAGAATAACTATAGTTGTTCATATTGGAATTTCTGGTTATGTTGTAGTTAGGTGATTTTGTGGTGTTGTTAGATGTGACTGTTCTCTTCCTTTTGCTGCAAGTTTTTTCTCTTCCTTTTGCTGCATCGAGTAAAGTATTAAATGGCCATCTCAGGCAAAGGGTCCTCTCCGGCAGCTTTACGACCCATGTTCTGGGTTTTGATCTTAGTGTTGATGATAATTTAGTACTGTGTGCTGTGCTGTGCTATATTTTCTTACCGATTGACTTAGTTGTGGGGTGAAGATGATTTTATTGAACCTTGATCTTGCTGATACTGCTTTGCATGTAATAGTAAATACAGTTGATAGTAGCTTCGGTTCACAATAACTGTCATTTTAACCTTCTTTGGTACATTCATAAATCTAATCAATGTTTTTAGATACAAATTCAATCCATATATATTGATGTATGAATGTACAAAGTCAAAATGCAATTAATTTGAGCTAGAGGGAGTATGGTTTTGGGGCTATGCTGTTTTGTGTTGTAAGATATTTGGAAAAATAAAACAACTGGAATATGAGATCTTGTAAAAGTTGTATGCCTGTGGATTTTGAAGCAGAAACTGCAAATCTAGGAAAGTTTAAAGCTTGTTTGGTAGTTGGGATCCTAATTTTACTATTGATCGTCATTCGACCGGGAAACCTAAGAACCCAATCTGTTGGGTAACATTACTCCAATGTTTAGATAGTGTGATGATCAAGTTTATTGGTCTTCCTTGTTTGATTAGTGATCACATTTCTACAGTATCATAGTCTTCATTCTTGGAACATGTTCAAGTTCATTATACTTCCTATTGAACTTGGTAGAAGTTTTACTTATTGATGGCATCTTGAGTCCCGCATTCGTAAATCTGAGTTTTTTATGTGCTTGCAGTATTCTGTGATTGTAGTTTACAGATTTTTGTTTTCCTCCAGAACCTTCCTACTTTAATTCTCATATGCATGATCATTATCAACCATTGAACAGGAAGACAAGAATAGGTCTTGCGGGACTGGCTGTCATGGGCCAGAATCTTGCTCTCAATATTGCCGAGAAAGGCTTTCCCATCTCTGTTTACAACTGAACCACATCGAAGGTAGATGAGACCGTTGAACGAGAAAAACATGAAGGAAATCTTCCGGTTTATGGATACCATGACTCTGATGCTTTTGTTAATTCCATTCAAAAACCAAGGGTGATAATAATGCTTGTTAAGGCCGGCGAACCTGTTGACCAGACCATTAAGACTCTATCTACCTATCTGGATGGTGGTAATGAGTGGTATGAGAACACTGAAAGGAGAGAGAAAGCAGTGGCTGAATTAGGTCTTCTTTATCTTGGGATGGGAGTTTCAGGCGGTGAGGAGGGTTCTCACAATGGTCCATCTTTGATGCCTGGTGGTTCGTTTGAGGCTTTCAAATACATAGAAGACATTCTTCTCAAGGTGGCAGCTCAAGTCCCTGACAGTGGACCTTGTGTTACGTATGTTGGCAAAGGTGGATCCGGTAATTTCGTGAAGATGATCCATAATGGAATTGCATATGGTGACATGCAGCTGATTGCAGAGGCTTATGATGTACTGAAGTTGGTTGGAAAGTTGTCAAATGAGGATCTACACAATGCCTTCGCAGAATGGAACAAGGGTGAACTTCGGAGTTTCCTTATCGAAATCACTGCTGATATATTCGGAATTAAGGATGGTAAAGGAGATGGATATCTTGTTCACAAGGTTCTTGACAAAACCGGCATGAAGGGTACCTGTAAGTGGACTGTTCAGCAAGCTGCCGAGTTATCAGTAGCTGCTCCCACTATTGAATCTTCTTTGGATGCTAGGTTCCTTAGCGGGTTGAAGGAAGAGAGAGTTGAGGCTGCTAAGGTCTTCAAATCAGCTGGTTTTGGCGATATTTTGGCTGATCAACATGTAGACAAGCAGCAGTTGATCCACGATGTTAGGAAAGCACTTTATGCTGTCAAAATCCGTAGCTATGCTCAGGGAATGAATTTGATACGTGCAAAGAGTATGGAAAAAGGATGGGATTTGAAGTTGGGTGAACTGGCCCGGATTTGGAAAGGAGGTTGCATCATTAGAGCAATATTCCTTGACAGGATCAAGAAGGCATATGACAGGAACCCCAATCTGGCAAACCTTCTTGTCGATCCTGAGTTTGCAAAGGAAATAATTGATCGCCAATCCGCCTGGAGGAGAATTGTTTGCCTTGCCATCAATTCTGGTATCAGCACCTCAGGTATGTCTCTTAGTCTTGCTTACTTTGACACTTTACAGAAGGGAAAGATTACCGGCTAATTTGGTGCAAGCCCAACGTGACTACTTTGGTGCTCATACGTACGAAAGGATCGATATAGAGGGATCGTACCATACCGAATGGTTCAAGCCAAGCAGTTAAAAATTTAGATTACTGTATTCGAACCTATCTGAATTTCTAATAAATGTAATGTTTTGTGCTCTGAACTTCGTGCTGAGCTGAGCATAAAATAAATTATACTTTAATCATTTTAAAATCTCTCAATTTCAGGAGTTTCATAGGGTCTAAGGAATTGAATCTTAATCTATCGAGATACCAAGGATCCTAGATAAGGAAAAAGAATGTACAAAAGTTCTTAGCCTTATTAGCACTTGAAATACATGAATGAAGTGAGACAAGGATTGTGTTTTGAATGAATTCCTTGAGAGAATCATCTCTCAGCGTCAATATATATATATATAGGTACAGAAATAAAATCCCTTAATACTAGGAGATACAACAGAATTAGATATTTAAAAACAGAAACTATATCAAAACAGAATAACTTATATAAAGCCTATATCTCTCAATAACTTATATATAACCTATATCTCTAATCTGATATTCAACACTCCCCCTCAAGCTGGAGCATATAAATCATATGCACCAAGCTTGTTACATATGTATTGTATCCGAGGACTCCGGAGAGCTTTGGTGAAAATATCTGCAAGTTGATCGTTGGAGTTGACAAAGGCTGTTACTATTTTCCCACTTTGCAACTTCTCCCTTATGAAATGGCAATCAATCTCTATGTGCTTGGTCCGTTCATGAAACACAGGGTTGGAAGCAATATGTAAAAGCAGCTTGATTATCGCACACCAGTTCCATCTTACTCGGCTCACAAAACTTAAGTTCCTTAACTAATTGCTTCAACCATATAAGTTCACATGTGGCAAGTGCCATAGCTCTATATTAAGCTTTCACACTAGATCTTGCTACAACATTTTACTTCTTACTCTTCCAAGATATCAAGTTTCCACCAATAAAAACACAATAACCAGATATAGAACGTCTATCAGATGGAGATCCTGCCCAATCTGCATCAGTATACCCAACAATCTGGTTATGTCCTTTATCTTCATACAACAAACTTTTTCTTGGAGTACCTTTGATCTATCTAAGGACTCTAACAGATGCGTCCCAATGACTCGCATGGGGAGTCAAGAAACTGACTTAGGATACTTGTGGCAAATGAAATGTCTGGCCGAGTGACTATCAAATAATTCAATCGGCCAATTAATCTGCGATATCTACCAGGATCTGCAAGAGGGTCTCCTTGATATGGACTAAGTTTTTTGTTGGGATCCATTGGTGTATCTACAGGTCTAGAAATCCAGTTTCTTCAAGAATATCCAGCGCATATTTTCTCTGTGAGATACATATCCCAGCATTAGATTGTGCCACTTCAATTTCTAGAAAATATTTTAACTTCCTCATATCCTTAGTCTGAAAGTGATCAAACAAGTGCTGTTTTAACTGAGTGATTCCCTCATGATCATCTCCAGTAATGACAATATCATCCACATAAACAACAAGATATATGGAGGTCGTGGAGGAAGAATGATGGGAGAAAACTGAATGATCTGCTTCACTCTGAATCATGCCAAATTGAGAAATAACAGCACTAAAGCGACTAAACCAAGCTCGAGGGGATTGTTTCAATCCATATAAAGATCGGCGTAAATGACATGCTAAACCGGAAGACTCCCCCTGAGCAACAAACCCGGGAGGTTGCTCCATGTATACTTCCTCCTCAAGATCACCATGTAAGAAAGCATTTTAAATATCAAGTTGATGAAGAGGCCAATGGCGAATGGCAGCCATAGAAAGAAAAAGACGAACAGAGGCCATCTTCGCAACAGGAGAGAAGGTATCACCATAGTCCAAACCAAAGATTTGAGTGTAGCCTTTAGCCACAAGGCGGGCTTTTAATCGATCAATGGTTCCGTCTGAGCCGACCTTAATAGTATAGATCCAACGACAACCCACAGTAGATTTGTCCGGTGGCAATGGAACAAGATCCCAAGTACCAGTAGAATGTAAGGCAGACATCTCCTCAATCATAGCCTGGCGCCACCCTGGATGTGAAAGAGCTTCTGCTGTTGTTTTGGGTATAGAAACAGAAGACAAAGAGGAGGTAAAAGCATAGTGCGAAGATAATAAACAATGGTAACTAAGAAAATTATAAATAGGATTATGATTACGGGTGGAACGAGTGCCTTGTCTGAGAGCAATAGGAGGACTACTGCTAACTCCCGAAGAATGATCCAAGGACGGTTAAACCACGGGTTCAGGAGATGAGTTATCTTGGACTGCAGGCCGTGGGCGGCATGATAAACCTGGAGAGGTTTTGTGGGAATAGGAGGCCCATCTAAGTAAGGAACAGGAAGCACCTCCGTAATGGAAGGTGAAGTGATGTCGAGTGCGGAGAAAAAAAGGGGTATTCTCAAGAAAAGTGATATCGGCAGACACGAAGAAACGATTAAGAGCTGGAGAATAACAACGATAACCCTTTTGAAATCGAGTGTACCCTAAGAAAATACATTTGATAGAGCGAGCAGTTAACTTGTCTTTGCCTGGGGTAAGATCATGGATGAAACAAGTACAACCGAAGACTCGTAGTGGAAGAGAAAAAATGTGCTCATGAGGAAATAAAATGGAATGAGGAACTTGATTTTGCAAAACAGAAGAAGGCATACGATTAATTAAATAACATGCAGTCAGAACAGCCTCACCCCAAAACTTAAGGGGAACGTGAGTATGGAGAAGAAGAGTGCGAGCAGTTTCAATCAAGTGACGATGTTTATGCTCAGCCACACCATTCTGTTGAGGGGTATGGGGACAAGACGTTTGATGTAGAATGCCTTGGGAGGACAAGTAAGACGAAAAGGGTGCTGAAAAATACTCACAAGAATTATCACTTCGTAAAATTTTAATTGAAGTTTTGAATTGGTTTCGAATTTCAGAACAGAAAGACTTGAAATGTGCAAATAATTCAGATCTGTCCTTCATTAAATATAACCAAGTGCAACGAGAAAAGTCATCAATAAAGGTGACAAAATAACGAAAACCAGAATGAGAAGTAACACGACTAGGTCCCCATACATCAGAATGAATAACAGAAAAGGGAGACGCAGCTAGTGTATTGACACGACTTGAAAAAGAACTACAAACATGTTTACCTAAATGACAAGTTTGACACTCTAAGATAGTAAGACGAGATAAACTCGGGACCATAGCTTGTAACTTCGAGAGGCTGGGATGTCTCAGGCGACAATGGACCACGTCCGGAGACTCAACAGCAGCAACAAAATACACAGTAGTAGTGGGTAGGGCAAGCCGATACAGTCCTTGAGACTCACATCCTGTACTAATCGTCTGTCTCGTCCCTCGATCCTGCACAATGACAGAGTCAGCAAAAAAGGTAACAGAACAATTAAGAGAACGAGTAAGTTGGCTAATAGAAATCAAATTGAAAGGACAATTGGGCATGTAAAGAACAGATTTCAAAGGTAATGTAGGAAGAGGAGTAGCTTGACCTATTTCCTTAGCACCAATTTTAGAACCATCAGCCAAAGTGATAGAAGGAAGAAATGTAGGGTGTTCAAGTTTAGAGAGGACAGAAGAAGTACCAGAGATGTGATCAGAAGCACCTGAGTCAAGGACCCATGGTCCAAGAGAAGAGGAATGAGAGATACAAGCAACAGAATTACCAGAGTGGGCCACTAAAGCAACGAGAGTAGATGCCTGCTTTGAAGCTTGGTACTTGAGAAACTCATCATAATCATTGCCAGAGACAAATATCCCTTGTGGTTGTGCGGCAGAGTGAACGTCAGATGGCTCATTAGTTTGGAAACCATTAGCTACCTTGGTAGGACGACCATGGAGAGCATAACATTTATCCTGAGTACGACCAATCCTATGGCAATAGGTACAACTAAGGCGAGTACGATTACCACGACCCCCACGGCCGCCGCGAGTGGGCACTTGAAAGGACACTTGAGAAGAAGATTGGGATGCCAATGCAGTTTGGTCGAAAGTATGGGTCTCAAGAGAGGGGCCAGATTGCAAGAGTTGTGCAAATACATCCTCAAGGGAAGGAACGGGTGAGGTGCCCAATATTTGTTGCCGAAGAGATTCAAGTTCAGCTGGCAACCCAAGTAACGTAAGTACCAAAAACAGCTTTTCCTGTTGAGCATGATGGTCATTAGCATTAGACACATAGGGAAGGAGAGTCGAAAACTTTTCCTTGACAGCTTCCACAGTCCCAACATAAGATTCCATATCAGTTCCTTGAAGTTGTAAACTACACAGCTTCTTAGCAACATGGTAAAGTCTTGCAATGTCATTAGTGTATAAAGCTTTAGCACGGTCCCACTCCTTTTTACAAGTTTTGTAAGCTCGAAACATAGTCAGCTTTGGTGGATCAATGGTCTGCCACATAAGGTTACATAGCTGGGCATCAATCTTCTTCCAAGTGGTTTTGTCAGCGGCACGAACATAATCAACAGATTTAGTAAGGTGGTCTTCATAGCCTTGGCCCATGAACCAAAGTTCTACAGAATCAGCCCAAGAAAGGTAATTTTTGGCACCCATCAAATTTTCAGAGGTCATTGTAGTGGTTCTAGAAACAACAGATGTTAGAACAGCCGGTTTGCCACCATTGGAGTTGGTGTCGGGGGTTACCTCAGAAGACATGATGGCAGACACTCAGAAATGGCTGGAAAACACTTGCAGAAGGGAAACAAGGGCCGGAAAAAGCCTGGGCAGTGGAGCGTGACGTTCACGTGCATCTGGAGCGGAGGCGCATGAGGACCACGCGCAGGAAAAGGGGTGGCGCGTGTCGGCGCGTGCGGCGGTTGACGGCGGTGAAATTTTGGGGACAGGCTGAACTTGGCTTTCCGGTTCTGATTCTGGGGTTGCTTCGGAATGGGTCTGATGTTTGACAAGGTTTTGGCCAGAAAATGGTTTCTGACGAAGAGACACAGCTGATAGTGTCAGCTGGTGGAAAAAGGGAACACGACTAAGAGATGGCAGCCGAAAAAAAAGAAAAACAAATAGAAACCAGAGCCGGGTCGGAACCCGCTCTGATACCAACTTCAAATACACGAATGAAGTGAGACAAGGATTGTGTTTTGGATATACTAGGAGATACAACAGAATCAGATATCTAAAAACAGAAACTATATCAAAACAGAATAACTTATATAAAGCCTATATCTCAGAATAACTTATATACAGCCTATATCTCTAATCTGATATTCAACATTAGCATAGTATAATAATAAGATATAGATCTGTATAATAATTAATTAAATCCAATAAACTAAATTCTAACACAAGTTGTTATGAACTCCACATGCAATAATATTTAAACATTTTGTGCTTATCACAAAATATAAATTTGGAATTATTACATAATATACATTAAATTATAATAACGGACTCGTCTATGGTTTAGATTTAGATTTGGATAGTTTACATAAAAAAACAATATTGGTACCAAGGTAACAAAATTACAAAAATAGTATATGTTAGTGCACGTTGACTTAGAGTAGGGTTAAGTATGATTTGGTCCTTAATGTAGGGGTCAAAAATCAATTTCGTTCTTGGCCTTTTTTTCGCAACAAAATGATTCTAAAGATTCCAGTTTGTTTTAAAATCGTTTCTCAGACGATTTTACCCCTGCGGTCGTTAACTTCCGTTACGACCGTTTTATCAGAAAATGATAATATTAATTAATATAAATAATAATAAAAGCAATAAAGAAAATAATAAATATGTAAATATTGAAAGTGAATGAAGATGAAGTGCCTAAGCTGTTCAACGGCAGCGTCTTCTGCTGAAGGTCGATGGGGAGTAGCAGCGCTAGGGTTCGGTAGACAGTGTCCATGGCTTCCCAGAATTCAAGAGCTTCACAATTTCGTTCACCTACAAAGGAGTTGCTCTGCGGGCATGGTTAGAGGTCTATTTTTCGAACTTCATCCACGAAGGATAACCCGGGACGAAGATTTTGGGGTTGCGTATACTATGAGGTACGGTATTGTTCCTATTTTGCGATTGTGAGTCTGAGAATTTGGGATTTGTTGATATGTCTCTGTGGCTTCTATCAGGTTCAGGATGGCTGTAATTTCTTCAAATGGGCAGATCCAGAACCTGGAGGTGCTCAGCAAGAGGTTGAAATTGCAAGAACTATGAGGAAGATAACGAAATTAAAGACAAGATTGAAGGAGGTGGAAACGAAACTTTGGGTTGTAGCTGCTCTATGTATTGCTAGCTGGGTGGGGTTTTTGTTCTTATTGCTGCAGAATCAATATAACTTAAAGCACCCAAATGGAATGCACCTAAGTTATAGATGATTAGGTAGGGAATGTTATGAGATTTGTTGTGATGTAGAGGTAGAGTTTGAGGGTATTTTGTGATGTTACAATGGTTTAGGGGTGTAACATATTTGAATCTGTTTGAATTAATGAAGGAAAGTGCTATTTGATGTTGCCCAAAATGTGACCTTGGTTAATGGTGAAGTTGTGTTCATTTGTAATTTAAATGTAGTTCCTGAGTAAAGCACAAAAGCATTGAATACAGTACCTAAAAATTCAGTAATTAACTAATGGCATATTTCATTTGATGAGAAGTTAAAATAAACACAAATTAACTGTTTGCCTCCACAGGCCTAATACCAAAATATAGTGGATGTCCTGACAGTGTAACGAAGCACAGAGAAGCAACACTCAACAACAGTGTCCTGAGACACTTAATACCAAAATACAGTAATGAAACCATTGTAACTAAAGTAATGTTCTGAAACTAAATAGACAATACTAAAATACAAACATTGTTTGCAAAGTACTAAGACATAATTAACAAAAACT
This sequence comes from Arachis duranensis, assembly GCF_000817695.3. NCBI lineage: Eukaryota > Viridiplantae > Streptophyta > Magnoliopsida > Fabales > Fabaceae > Arachis > Arachis duranensis. Next base: position 859,306 of record NW_026264258.1, read on the forward strand.
TGACATGCAAATCTTAAAGATTTTCCTACTGAGATGGAGGTAATTTGGCCATCAACTTCAGCTTCTGCAGAGGGACATGAGGTGCACTGCTTTGAATGACAGAAAAAATGTCTCTTCCTCTCAGATAGCTGGCTCAGGGGTTGTTTGTTGCTGGTAGAGGTTGCAGCAGCTGCAGCCTTGTTCTTGTGGTGGACTTGGATATTGGGCTGAGTGAAAGCTTTCTTGGGCTGAGGTGTTGGTGTGGTGGGCCGGCCTGCACTTTTCTTGGGCCTTAGGTTTGATTTTCTGGGCTGAGCTGCTAGCAGGTTGGTTGGTGATGGTGTAGTCTTCCTCTTTCTCCCTCCCCAAACTGTTTGACCAGGTGCCAGCTTAGGTGTATCCCTCTTCCCTCTTTTGGTTGAAGATTGGGCCTATAAATAAAATAAAAATCACAGAGACAGTTACATACATATCAAAGTAGTTAAATTTATAGCAAGCATCATAGTAAGTAAACCCTAGAACAGGATGTCATAAACCCTCTTCTTAAGTTTGGTGCAGCCATTCTTCTTGTGTCCCATTGCACCACAGTTGGAGCACCTTTGGACTTGATCCCTCCGTGACAGATGAGTCTGGCTTCTGTTGTCTTCATCTACAGACCCTCGCTTCCTCTTCTTCACAGGTCTGTGGCTTGGCCTCCTGTATGGAGGTGGGATGACATCATCATATTGAGTCCTCTCCCATAGGTCCGGGCCTTTAACAGGATGTATGACCTCCCAATAGCACCTTAGGTAGGCTTCTTTCTTGTAGCAATCGTCCACATAGGATTCCAAATCAAGGCCCTTGAAGGTGATACAGCTGATGGCATGAGGACAAGGAATCCCACTCATTTGCCATTTCCTGCAAGAACAGTCACCAGCAGCCAAATCCACAATGTATTTATCTAGACCATACATAACTTCGTACTTACTAGTAGCTGACCAGTATGACCTCCAGTCCCTAGCTAAGCTTGCCCATTTCTCTAATTTTTTCCTAATCATTGGCATAATGTTTCCTTGATAATTCAGAACCCTTTCCCTATTTGCAGCCCATCTAGTCATCATATACACCCTAATATCCTCTAACATGGTCATAATAGGTTTCTCTCTTTCCTCTACTAGGACAGCATTTAAACTGGGTACCCAACCACTTGCTATGCATAATTCCAACATGATGTGTCTGCATGCAAGTATGTTAGAGATTCATGCTTCTTAGTTGCCAAGTGGATTCCTCATCGACCCTGTGTACATATAACCAAAAGGGGCAGCCTTTCTGACAAACAGCCCGGACCCTCACCAAGTCACACTTCTTGAATTTAATGTTCCTAGCTATCTGGACTGCATAGGCCGCCACTGTGTCCTTAAACTCTTGTCGAGATTCATACAATGTGCCCATCATCTATTGGTACTTTCCCATATCCTTTTGAGATTTATGCACTGAAAACCTCTGCCCCTCAGTCTCGGCAGCCTCCTTTGCATCATCAGCCCCCGACTTTTTTCCTCCAATGATATGGTCCTGCTCTAATTCATCACTGTCGACTGCTTCCTCATCATCCAAATCACTTGTCACAACCCTTTTGCCCTTTTCCACATTAGAGTCCTTCAGCACAGAATTATCTTCACCAAATCCACTTTCATAGTACCTCCTCACTGTCAGTGAAGTGGATGTCTTCGACACTATTTTCCTCTTTATTAGATGGCAAGTATGTTGGGTCATCACTGTCACCACTATTATCATGGTCACTATCCCCCTGTCCCTCTTGGCCTAATTCCATTCCACCGTCCTTATTCTGGCATTCGACTTCAGCCACAACCCCAACTCCACCAGTCTTTTGTTCGTTCCCTTCAAACACCACTACCTCCAGACCACCACCTATAGGTTCCTCACTGTCGACGCCTCCAGTTTCTCCCCCACGTCCAGATAACCGACTTTCGAAAATTCCTCGGCATCCCCAACCTCATGCACCACAAACAGATCAACAAAGGCTCTCTTTCCTGCTATGGTACACATTTCAATTGCCTCTGTGTCACCTTTCAATAGCTTTAAGTGACTCTCATAATCATCCACAGTTGGGTCTTTGTACCATAATGCGGCGATAGTGGACTTCAAGTATCCAAGCTACTTCAGCTCCTCGTATGCCTCAAACACACTCCACCGATCGCCGTCAATGTCTTCCACGACTGTAGCTTGACCCTTCAAGTACTTGAGCACACCGTTCTCATATCCGAATGCACCCCCATGGTGCACCCTCATGTTAAACAGAATCATCTCCTTCCCGAACAACCCTATTAATCAAGACAGGGCGTTAGTAAACCAACTAACAAAAAAAAAAACAATCAGTGCAAACCCTAGTCTTACACACAGGTTTGCACAACCTAGATTAAACCCTACACCCGTTACGTCCATCAACAAAGGAGAAATTGCATTCAAAAAATGCTTACCTCGCTAAGGGCTATTTGTAGAAACGAAGCCAAGTCAACAATGCAGGAAATTTTCCGGCACCCTTGCTCGAGCTACCAACACCGGACAGTCCTCGCAGGAAGGCCTTCGAAGGGTTTCACACACACACGTTACACTCTACAATCCTTTTCTCAAACAATGGCTTGCTTGGGGAAGGCGAAATGATTTCACGGGAATGCTATGAAGGAATAGCAACCAGCAGGGGTACTTTTGTCTTAAAAATTTATTTTTTAGTGCAAGGGACGATTTTAAAATAAACTGGAACCTTTGAAATCATTTTGTTGCGAAAAAAAGGCCAGGAATGACATTAATTTTTAACCCCTACGTTAGAAATCAAAATCATACTTAATCCCTTAGAGTATGTTTTGGTACATACACTAAACATTTTGGTCTTATCACAAACATATATTTAGATCATGCATTCTTTAATCATTATTTTTTGAGATGATGGTATCATTTCAATTCTAACATGCACACTAACATACACTAGAGCCACTCAATGATGTTCTATGCTTATATGTTCATGCACAACCATTTGACAAGAGTAGTACTTGTCCTTTTATATTATTTTCTTACTTTTCCTTTTCATTGACAAAAGAAAAGAATGATTTAAGACAAGAAGAACATGACGATGATGATGGGACTTCAAGGTTGGTACTATTGGAGTAGTGCCTCCTAAAACGGTAGGTCATTCTAATAAGATAGCAAAGGAGGGCAATCAAGCATGCAATGCCAATAAGAAGGAAGAGGCCCCAAAAGCTCTTAGTCTCAAGCCTATCAATGCCTTGTTTTGCACCTTCTGAGCTACAAGCACTTCTTGTTAGCCATTTGTCATGAATCCTTTGAAGATCACCATTCTCTGATAGTTTTAGAATAGCTGTTGACATGTCAATTGCTAAGGGAGAGTCCCTTGGAAAGGCCTACAAAATTCAAATAATGCATCGAGGTTATATAAAGTAATTTTAAAAATCGGTTGATATTGGTTGAAAAAAGTCGACCCCTAAGTTGAACATAGTGAAAATTCAGGTACAGTTAACTTCATGTGAAATTGATAGTTGAAATTCGTTAAATAATTTGACAAATTTAACTAAATTATCATATAACGATTCTCAACTTTCAGCTTAACTTAAAGTTAACTACACTGAATTCCTACCATATCATTTTACCTCAAAAAAGTTGAGTATATTTTAATCGTATTATAAAATTATTTTTTTAAAAAACTTAATTTAATAAGAGAAGATATATTAATGATTATATTTCTAAAATTCTAATAGCAAAAATCTCTTTTGAACTTGCATGAATTTTGTATAGGTTTTCTTTTTTTCTTTTTTTATATATTATGCTTTTTTTTCTTTTAGGAGATAACAAGGATCGAATTCTAAATCTTTCGATCATAGAGATTCTGATACCATATCATGTAACTACTTTTCTAAAAGTCTAAACTGATAAGAAAAAACATGTAAATAATTCTATCTCTAATAACCTAATTATTAAAGTTGATTTTAGCATAAGAGAAAAAGATGGAAACACTTACAAAGCCCCATCCCATTTTGGTGAATTCTTGGCCAACAATACCAAATTGACATCTAGTTGATAGGAACAACTCCATGTATGCACGCTCAGCTATGATAGCAGCAACACCACCATTGTCTTGTCCATCCTTCAAAGCCTTCTCAAATTCAGATAGAGAATTGAAAGGAACAAGCCTTGATCTATGTATGTTAAACACCTCACTAAGATAATTTTCAGCATATGTGCCACTCATGATACCAATTCGGTCATTGTTGACCACTAAGCTTTTAATTCCTTTCACTGGGGAAGAGAGTTTTTCCACTGTGAGAATTGATGTTAGGCTTGCAGTGTAGCTAGAGCTTAGTATTAGAACCACAAACAACCATATGATTAGGACTAAGCGACCAAGGGTGCTAACGGTTTTCTCTTCTGCATGCAAAAGAAGATGTTTTAGTTTAACATTAGGTGAAAATTCAGGTGCAGTTGACTTCACGTGAAGTTGATAATTGAAAATCGTTAGATGAAAATTTAGTCAAATCAGTCAAATCATCTAGTGACTCTCAGTTATCAATTTCACGTGAAGTCGACTGTACCTGAGTTTCCACCTAAACATTATTGTGTGAAACATCTTTCAATGCTAGATAAAGGAAACTTTTGACAACTTACTATGTGCGAAAACTAGAGTTGAAAAGCTAAACCTGCAAAGAAAAAGAATATACAAATGTTAGCAATTATTTTTGTTCCTTAATATTTTAACCTCCAATTTCTTGAATAAAATTTCAAAATGGCAGTTATTTAATTACCAAATAATAGTGACTAATTGTCTTCTAATTGGTCCTCTAAAGTCATCATTAAAGGGCCGCTCTAAAATCCACACAACAACTCCAACAATTAGAAAAAGCATTCCTGTGACAAACCACATCATTGGAGTAAATGGTATAAGAAAGGCCCAAGCACTTGATTTCAATTCCTTGATAGGTGCCACAACCACTAACCCTGACTCTATATATGGCTGAGTGAAATCCACTATCTTACTTCTGTTTGTAGTAATAGTAATATCCCCAATAACGGCATCAAAGGCCTACATCCATACAAAGGAAGAATTTTCAATTCAGGAAGAATAACATTCATGTCCAAAAAAATAATTTAAATTGATCTATAATAAATTTTAGATAAAACACTTTAATTTTACTATGCAATTTACAATACATAATGATGGTTAATATTTTGAAATTACCTATAATTTTAGTTCTGTCTATTTAGGATTTTTTTATGTAAGTATCAAATTTAATCAATCATGATGTAAAAGAAATAGGTTACATTAAAAAATTGACAAAAATTATTGTAGTTTATCAACTTTTTTTTCGTTAATGTCATGAATATAATTGCAGCAGTTTGTATTTTTTTTTAAATTCATTAAAATTGCAGTAGTTTTAAAATTGCCACAATTTTATTTTTTAAACCCACTATTGAAATAGCGACAGTTTTAAATCGACGCAAATAAAATTATCTATTTTGCGACAGTTATACCAACAATTATTGGAAACCACCGCAAAAATTAAACCACCGTAATTTTTAAAATTAACTGTCGTTATTCGACGCTTATGTTATAGTGTTATGTATGTGAAGCTAGTAATTAAAAATTCTTAGATAATAATTTAGTGGAACATATAAAATTATCTAATTATTTTTAATTATTAACATAAAGACATCTACACTTAAATTTTCATTTTCTTACAATACTAGAAAAAATAATACTTACACCAATTGTGATCTGATGGAGAAGTTCTGAATTCAAGGGATTGGTTCTCCCATTACCAAAAGAAACAAATTTGTATGGAACTGGATAAGGCAACAAGTTTAGTGCTGCAAAAAACACATCAATGCAATAACCACCAAACATGTCAGTGCCTTCAATTCTTGACACAAACTCATGGTAGCTAACCCTAAGTGGCACTCCAATTCTCAAATGTCTTCCATTGCTAGCAAAAACCCAACCTCTAGGTGTTTGTGTTGTTTGGCCAGGCCATATCACACCATAAAGCCCTTCACTTGAATTTCCATCATTTGGAACTTCTTCACCAGTGTGAAGACCATATGATTCTGACCAATATCCAATCCTCCTAACCCCAGTTCCAATCACATTAATGATCTCATATGATGGGTTCAACAAGTTTCCATCTAAATCAAACATCATCCGCCCGGTTAAACCGGTTTGATTAACTTCTAGAATCTTCTGAAGCAATGTGCTACCATTTATAAACACCCCCATAGTATCAAGATGAAGTGAGTCACCCCTTAACAAGTTTAGACTTGAATCATTTGAGAATAAAATATTATGATTGTTGTTATTATTATTATTATTATTATTTCCCCCAGAAAACAAAGCATCAAGAGCATAAGCTATGACCCAAACAGTGTCATAAGCATATAAACCAAAGGTGTTCAATCCAAAAGGACCCTCTTGATGATTCATTTTTAGGGTTAGGTTATTCCACCTAGACACAAATTTCCTCTTCAATTCTGAATCAGGTGTATACATGCGCAAGGTAATAACACCTTGGATGTCATTCATGGCTGAACTTGTGGACAATGAAGGGTTTGAATCTAACACAGTGGAAAGCCAATCAGTGGCTATCCACACATAACCACTCCCCATCATGCTAAGTGATTGAGCAACCTTAAGAACTTTTAACCCTAAATCTGCTACTATATGAACAACTATTACCCTTGATTCCATCAAAGCTATCTTGAATAATGCATTGTTTATTTCTTCTTCACTAATGTTGTTATTATTATTAGGCCTAAAGGGTACTTTATATGATATCTTGCAACGTTTTTCGGCAAGCTTATCACCTAATGCAGCAACCCCATTTCTTCCATGATCATCATCAATGAAGATTGCAATCACATCTCTCCATTGGAAGTGATCAACAATATCTGCCACTGCAGACATTTGATAAAGATCACTCTGTGTTGTTCTAACAAAATATGGGAATTGGAGAGAAGTGAGTGTAGGATCTGTTGCTGCAAATGATAAGAGAGGAACTTGCATCTCATTTGCAATGTGTGAGATTACATGTGCCATTTCTGAGTACTGTGGACCAATTATTGCCACAGTGCCTTTCTCCATCAATATTAATGCTGCAATGTATATGTTTAAAAAAAAAATGGTATAACTAGTGAATGATCCTACAAGAAATGAGAGCTATTTTAACATGATTTTTTTTAACAGTCATAGTTAAGTATAAAAATTAATATATATTTTTGACAAATATCACAAATGTCAAATTTTTTATGTTTTTTTTATTTATAATTTAATTGTAGAAAATTATTCTTCAATTTTGACACTCATTTGTTTTCAACATACTCTATTATTCCTTTTTTTTCGTTGAGCTCCGTCAATTTTGGCATCACACTGTTCTCAGTTTGGGATCATACTACTTATTTTTCATCTTCAAAATCTCAGTTTATTCTTCAGTTTCAAGATCTCATATCATTCTTTGTTAAAAACTTTTTGTTGAGAATTTTTTATAGTCAATAAGTGTCAAAATAAATAGTATTTTTGACGGTTAATAAGTATCACAAAAAATATATTCTCAAATTTTTCTAACAGATTATTTTTAATGGCCAATATTTATCAAAATAAGATTTAAACTTTTTTTTACAATTACTTATATGTTAAAAATACTATTTTTGACAAAACTTTTATCAACATATTTTCATAGTTAAAATAGTATCAAAATTTATTTTTTTTGACAAATTTTAATTTTTTTTGACACATAATAATCCTTAAAAATAGTCATATTGTTGTAGTGATGAGAAGATATGGTTCATGAGAGAAAATATGTAGAATTGTGAAAAGTACAACAATTCTAGAGACCAATTTGGTTCTAGGATATGTTTTAGATTTATTTCTTATTTTACAAATTAGTACAAAAAAAGTTTCAAATAATTATACAATTTCTATAAAAATTTTAATTTTTATGTTCTAATAATCACTGTAAATTGGTTTTTATGTGGACAAAAAATTTAAAATGCTAATTTTAGTTTTTACTGAGTTTATTTAGAGAAAATATTGAGAGCCAATCTTACATAACTAATGTCATGGCTAACATTTAGAAAAGAAAAAAAAACTTTCAAATAAAAAAAAAAGACATCTAAAACTCAATTAAAAAAAAGTATTGATAACCAATTATATTTAGCCAACAATTTACAATAAAGGGAAACATTTAAAATTAGAAATAATAGAAACATCTAAAACTGAAATAAAAAATATAAGAATTAATGTTTATAATTTAGAATTTATAGTTTAAAATTTAAGATTCGTTATATTTAGTATTTAGGGTTTATAGTTTAGTATTTAATATTGAGAGTTTAGGATTTAAAGTTTAAATTTATGATAACCGGTGGTGGGTGGTCAGAGATGGTCGCAAGAGGGTCGCTGGCAGCCAACGATGGTCAGTGGTGGTGGCCGACGGCAACAAGATGGCTGGTGTGGTAGGTGAAATTGAGGTGTTGGAACCAAGAAAGAAGAAGAAAAAAAGAATAAAAGAATAATTTTTAAAAAAAATTATGAATTTGTATTGGATGTTTTTGAATTATTAGTTGATGTTGGCTAATTTTTTATTGGTTATCTAGTTGATTTTTTTTTTTCGAAATCCAAACTCAATAAAAAACTCATTTTTAGTTGGTTTTTATATTTAGTTTGTTTGATAACATGTTGTAATATTAGTTAAAATTAACTATTATGGTGTTAGTTTTCTAATTTTACTCACTTATTTATATTAAATACTGATATCATAGATCAAAATGGGAATGCCGCCATATCATATTTTTATTTTTCAAGTCAGCAGGCATTTAATAGTATCAAATAAACAGAAATTAAGACAAAATGGGAATGCCGCCATATCATATTTTTATTTTTCAAGTCAGCAGGCATTTAATAGTATCAAATAAACAGAAATTAAGGGGAAAAAAGGACTAATAAAAAAATCCACAAATTTTATAGAATCAATGACTTATTTTTGCAAAAAGAAAAAAAAATCAAAACTTGATAATAAGATAAATTTTTTTGGTAATGATCAATAATATTTTAAACGAGTGATGAAATCAAAAGTCATGGAGATAAACATGCTTGAGTAGATTTTAACAAGAACTTACAGTCAATAATTCCTAGAAATCCGGGGGAGAATTTTGTGTCCTGCATTGAGATATTAAACTTAGTTCCATTGAGAATGGTTGCATTGGAATTTATATCATCTACTGCTGCTTGTATTGCAATTTTAGCCACTCCTCCAATGGTTGAATTAAAAGATAAAATTGCTCCAACATTAACTGTACTTGGCCTTGTAACATTATTACTATTGCTTGTCCCTTTTGATGGAAAACCATTATAGAACATCACAATGACAAGAACCCAAACTTTGATCATCTTGTATTTGTACTAAAAGCATATATAACAAGTGATTTTAAGGGAAAAATGAGGACAATAATTATTTCTATAACTTGAAAAACAAAAGATGAAATAATACATACTTCCATAATCTTCTCTTATAAATAAATATTTGCACCTTAAAAGCACTACTTTAGGCCAATAATTAGATTTTTATCCAATAAGATTTATATACGTGCTGAATAATTGAATGAATCCTTTTTATATCTAGTGGAGTAGGCACTTTGTTTATCTTTTGAAAAGAATGATTTTACATGCTTGTGTTTTTCCATTTTGATGGGCCGAAAAAAATCAACGAACGTTTTCAAAAAAAGAAAAGGGTGAATGAAAAGTAATAAAATAATTAAAGTGATGATATAAAATACATGTGTAACATATTCTTTACCACTAATATATTTGTGTATAAATATATATTATTTAATTTATTTTTAATACATATTTATATTTTAACATGTATTTTATATTAATAATTAATTTTTATGGTTGATTTTATTATACACTTAATATAGTTGATATTTTATCTATTCAGCTTATTTAGTCTTTAACAATTTAAAATTTTAGGATAAGTAGTGTTTGTATCATTTACACACTTAAAGTATTTTGTAAACATTTTGGACTTATCACAAACATATAGGTACTATTGTATGAGAAAGTTTAAGGGTTAACATTTTTATTAAAATTTGGTCAGCACTTAATCAGCATAAAAAAATGTGAGTAATTTTATACTATTAGATAAAATCTCACACCATTAAAAATATCAATAATAACTAATTGATGGTTATAAATCACAAAATTTGCTGATTTTTTAACACTCTTATTGTATATTATTTATTACACATACATTTAATTCAGAAAAGTGCATGCATATGCTTTAACAATTACTAGTGGTGATGATGTTGTCATTTCCAACATGCACACTACTACCATTTTAAAAGAGCACTTTTTCCTTGTCTTTTCTTACTTTGGGCAGTAATAATCTTCTCTCTCATTGACAAATGAAAAGAATGATTTAAGACAAGAAGAGAGCATGATGATGATGATGATGATGGTGAGACTTCAAGGTTGGTACTATTGGAGTAGTGCCTCCTAAAACGGTAGGTCATTGTAGTACGATAGCAAAAGAGAGCAATGAAACATGCAATGCCAATAAGAAGGAGAGAGATCCCAAAAGCTCTTAGTCTCAACTCTCAGGCCTATCTATGCCTTGCTTTGCATCTTCCGAGCTACAAGCTAAGCACTTCTTGTTAGCCATTTGTCATGAATCCTTTGAAGATCACCATTCTCTGATAGTTTTAGAATAGCTGTTGACACGTCAATTGCTAAGGGAGAGTCCCTTAGAAAGCCCTACATCATTCATCAAATCATCCTCAATGTTTTATATATTGATAAAGAGTAAAGTATCGTTTTTTGTCCCCAACGTTTTAAAGTTATCCCTAACGTTTCAATCGTCCTATTTAAGTCTTTAACGTTTTAAAATTGATTCAATGTTGTCCTGTCGTTAGGGATCAGTTAACAGAATTGACGACAAGACAAAATTGAAACGATTTTGAAACGTTAGGGACTTAAATAGAACGAAAACCTTAGGGACAAAAACGATACATAGAAATAAATTTTAATTTTATCCTTTAATAATATCAATTCTTTACTATACACAGTATTCAATTATTTTTTAATCACATCTAAGTAAATTACACTTAATCATATTACTTTCATTCTAAATAAATTAACTTTTTTATAATTTTACTCTTAAAGATTTTTAGTTATCATGAAATTAAAAAAATGTGATTAAGTGTAATTTACTTAGATGTAATTAAAAAATAATTGAATACTATGTACAGTAAAAAATTGATATTATTGAAAGACAAAATTGAATTAAAAATTATTTTTATGTATCATTTTTGTCCCCAACGTTTTCGTTCTATTTAAGTCCCTAACGTTTCAAAATTGTTTCAATTTTGTCCCGCAGTTAATTCTGTTAACGGATCTCTAATGGCAGGACAACATTGAGTCAATTTTGAAATGTTAGGGACTTAAATAGGAGGATTGAAACGTTAGGGACAACTTTAAGACTTATCCAAAACATTGGAGACAAAAATGATACTTTACTCTATTGATAAAGTCTTCTTAAAAGAGGACTATCTCTTTTTTTTTATTTAGAATTTTTCATAAATTTAAATAACAAGAAGAAAGATCGTATGAATTATTATATTTTAATACGTTGTTATTTTTTTAATAAAAAATAAGAATTAAATTATTAACCTTTTAATTATAAAAATTTAAGTTAATAAGATACTTATACATGAATAATTATATTTTTAATATTTTTATAAAATTATTTATATCAAAAATTTAAACTACTAGATAGATTATAATTATATGAATTGTTGTATATCCAACAAAAATTATATAAAAATAAATAAAGTGATAACTCACACTGTCACAAAAAGATGATTAAAATAATGTTTATATAAAAATAATAGCTAAAATATTATTACATATTATATTCGGAGATTTAGTTAAAGAAGTTAAACAATTTAACCATGTTTCAAATATATCTTTGTATAAAAATATTCTAATAATCTTAATAATTATCTAATAAAAAAAAGCAGTGTGTTTGAAATTGATGATATTTTAAATTAATAAAAGATATAATTTTTATTATATTTATGTCATAATTAAAAATGTCAAATTTTTGAAATAAACAGGAGTAAATAACCATTTTTGACCATGAAAGATTTGAACGATGATAAAACTGACCATGAAAAATTAAAACTAAAGTTATACCCATATAAGATAAGTTTTGTTCGACAAAAATACCCAATTATTAAATTTGTGTTCATAATTCCATAAATACCCTAACTTTTTATCTTTTTTTATCTCTGCACCCAATCTCTAACCCTAACAATTTAATCCAACTCCCTCCTCCTCCCTCTTCTGTCTCTACCCTCCAACTTTCTCCGTCCTCACAATCCCATTCCATCACCACCGTTCCCTCCATCCTCCTCACCTCATTTTTCCTTCAACCATCACCAACTTCAACACCACCACCACTCTATTTCCTTCTTCATCCCTCCTCTTCAACCACTTCCTCTACACTATTGAAGACCTTCCTCAGTCCTCACAAACTAAATTGGAAAAGTTTCAAAATCCAAACACAAGCTATATTGAAAAAAAAAATCTTTTTTTGTAAAAATCTAAAAGGAGGCGAAAACATATATACTCAAAATTCAAAGAGGAATAAGCGAATAACAGATGGATATAAAAAAGGGGGGAAGTAAACATACCAAAAAACAGAAAAGATTGATCCTTTAATGGTAAATTGGGGGTTTGAATTATGAGATATATGAAAATGGTGAGAAGAGAAGGGTATGTGAAGTGGAGCATTAATTTTTGAGAGCTCCACAACCCAGAACACTGAAGAAGAAGAAAATGTGGCATATTTTATTGGAGAGAATATTACTAGAGAGAAAAAGGAAGTGACTTTGCATACCATGTATGTGATTTGTATGTGAGATTTTTGTGTGGAGAGACAGAGAGGGAAGAGGGTTCTGTGTTTCTGTATTATAGTTGTTGATCCCCTTCAAGATAGAGAGAGTGTTGTCCGAGACAGAGAGAGAAAGAACAAGATGGTGAGAGAAAGGGGGCTGGAGGCGATAGTGGTGGTGGAAGGAGATTGTGACGGCAGAGAAGGTTGGAGGGTAGAGGCAGAGGAGAAGAGAGCGGAATTAAATTGTTAGGGTTAAAAATTGGGTGTAGAGATAAAAGAAGATAAAAAGTTAGGGGTATTTACAGAATTATGAACAAAAATTTAATAATTGGTTAATTTTGTCGAACAAAACTTATCTTATATGGGTATAACTTTAGTTTCAATTTTTCATGGTCAGTTTTGTTAGCGTCCAAATCTTTCATGGTCAGAAATGGTTATTTACTCAATAAACAGTTTATAACAGTGTTGTAAAAACCGTACCGGATCCTAAACCGGTCCGATCTGCTAATTAGACCGCACAAGGATGAGAACCGGTGTAAATCGGTCAAACCCATAGTGAACCGATAAAAACCGGTCAAACTCGGTAAACTGGTTCAACCGAACCGCTGGTAATTAAAATTTTGCAAAATGAGTGAAGTGGGGTTCGAACCCCTGCAGTGTTGTCTTAACCGGACCTGACCGGACCGGACTGGCCGGTTCGACCGAAAAATTGGTGAACCAAATATTAAACCGGTCCGGTCCGTTAATTAAATCGAATAAAGAAATGAACCAGTATGAATCAGTGAAACCGAAAATAAACCGATGAAAACCGGTCAAACTCGGTAAACTGGTCTAACCGAACCGTTGAAAATTAAAATAGCTGAATATTCTTAAAATGTTAGTAAAAATATATATTTTAAATTTTAACTTTAAATTTTTTACTATTTTTTATTTTTTATTTACATAGGACCGGGTTAACCGGTTCAACCAGTGATCCACCGATTGAACCAATGACCCAGTAACCCAGTAGCTTAATCGGTTGATCACCGGTTCGGTTCTGACAACTATGGTTTATAATATGGTAGAGTTTTGAATTTTTTTTTTTCATTTTGAAATAAACTGAGTGGCCCATGTACACTTTCCTCTCCAGGAAACATAATATGAGGGCCACTTTGAGCGGGAACTCTCCCAGAAATTTGAGAAAAGTAACTGATTTCTTTTCAAAATTGAACTGTTCTCCAATTCGAATCACGGTTAACAGCAGATATGAGATTCGGCGCCGGACACCGCCGACAACCCAGGGACTCATTCATTCCGCCGGATTCCCATCAGCGCCATCAGTTCCCCCGCGACTCTGACGCCAGTTTGGCAAGCAGCCGCCGTTCTTCCTCCGGCGGCGCGGGGTGCAAGAGGATCGAGGACTACAAGGAGCGCCGCTTGCAGAAATCGGTGATTTCCGCCCTAAACAAGTTCCCGAAGACGCGGAACTGTTCCATCATCTTCAAATCCAGCGGAACCCCACCTTCCAACGACATCCACGATACCCTAAAATTGCTTCTGAGATCGATCGAGTACCCTGTGTCGAAGCTCGAAGAGGATCTTCCCCCTCTCCTGAAGCGCCTCAATTACCCTTTCACGATCCAAAAATCCATCCTCAAATCCCCCGACCCTCACCATTGGCATCACTTGCTCGCACTCATTCACTGGCTCGTTCAGATCGCCTCCTTCGGCTCTCACATCTCCGAATCCACCTCCAATACAGTCTTGTCCCTCGTCCAGGTCAACCTTGTCCACCAGTACACCCTCAATTCCTATCTTAACTACATTAAGGGCCATGATGATGTGGTTGAAGAACTCGAAATCGACATCATGGACAAGCTCAACCAGCAGAAGGCCCTCGCCGAGGAGAAGCTCGAGGCTGCCAACAATGAACTCAAGAGTTTGAGGGATGACTTGGAGAAGCTGAGGTTGCATGCCGTAAAGAAGGACGAGCTGGAGAAGACTAAGGTAGTTAGATGACTTTGACTGAATCTATTTTGAATTCAGTTTGGTTTGATTGCTCAATTGTTATTTTTTTTTTACAAGGGCATGCTAGAGGAAGATGTGAAGAAGTTTAATCTTCTGATTGAGGATGTTGGGAGGAAGATTGAGGAGATGGTGAAGGTGCTGGCAGAGAAGGAGAAGGTTCTGGAGGCGAAGGAGCGGGAGAACCATAGGGTTTGCGAGGAGAACAAGGAACTGAGGAGGACGGTGGAGGCGCAGCCTGTGAATGCCAGGGACGTGGAGAGGATGAAGAGGAAGTTGCAGGCTTTGGAGAGGGAGATCGAGGAGCGCGAGCTTGCCAGGAATGTTTGGGAGGACAAGTACTGGGAACTGGAGAATAGTCTTTCTCACAAGTTCAAGGACCTTGAGGCGCTTGCTTTGGATTGCAACCAAGAGCTGAGGAGGTTGAATTGTGCTCCATTAATAATATCCATAGATTATTGACTGTTTGGTTAAAATGAAGCAAATTCTATTGATCTTGTTTGTATTAGATAGAGGGTGTGTTTGTTGTCTATCTTTACAGTCAAGTCTGCGCATCTAATCCTTCTTGCTGGTGTTTCTAGGTTGAAGATCGGTGATGATATTCAGTATCAGTTGAATGCCAAGGGAACTAGGCTGCTGAGATTATGGGTTTTGACCGTAAATTGAGTCTGAAGCCTGCACTTAACTCGTACACCGAGGACATTAAGAAGATTTCTATGGGGAGATGGGAAGAGTTAATTTCCTATCAGCAAATGTCCAATGAAAATGCTTCTGGGCTTGAGGAAAAAAGAAATAATGTTGCAACAGTGCAGTCACAGATTGATAAAGTAAGTGCATCATCATGCTCAGAATTTTATTAATGTTGATTCTATACTTTTAGCCTGTCACAGATACCAGTGTCTACTATGCTGTCACTTTAAGTTTCAACCTTCTAGAGGGAGATTTTGATTTTCGTCTGCGTAGATTAACCAAAGATAATTGTGAACTTGATGTTCTTCTACTGGAAAGTTTTACTATTAACAAAATGCAATAATGAATGGGTGTAAATTTAATTTAAATGATGGTGGCAGCATGCTGCACTGCTTTTGGAATGCAGGAGTTGGTCCAGGGTCTTTACTGAAGCTTATACATTTTACCTATGTTTCCACAGCAATGACTTATCATACTTGTAACTTTATGGTTTTGTTGTTTTTCTGTTCTTGGGAATTTAATTCAGCTGTTTAAAATATTTGTTTTTTTTTAATCCATCTTTTTGCCGCAATATTTACTCTTAACTTCACTGTATTAATCACAAACTAAATTTATGCTTTGCATCTACAGTTGATTTAGTTTCTCTATATTTTCTGGCATTCTTTTCGCACTTTGTCAGAATCATTTAGATGCGTATTGGAAGCAGATATCATCTACCCTGTGAAAATTGTTGCCTGACTTTTGTTCTTCTGCTGTGTGTTACATTATCCACCAGATAGAAGCTGAACTAAACATGATAAAGAATGAAACACAAGATTATGTAAATAGATGTTCAGCTGAAGCAAAGCAAATGTTGGAGGATGTCCACGTAGCAAGTCATGACCTGGACATTATGGAAAGAGAGGCAGCTGAGGTTCTAAAGGTAATTCCATGTTTGTTAATTCTTTAGTAAGTAAGCTACCTTTGGAAGAGAGATTGAGACTGAGATCAAGAGACAGAGATTGGGAGATTGAGACTAAATTAAGTCTTTGAATTGTATTTAGTATAAAATGTGCAAGATTGAGTTATGTCTCAATGTCTTGTTAGAAAAGGAAAAGTGGGGTTAGATTTGGAATTTAAAAAGTTGAATGAAGGTTATTTTAAAAATAAATATTATTAAAATTTCAGTCTCTATTCAAAAAAAATTTCAGTTTCATGTGTCCCACTTTCTAGATGTATTAAAGGGACTGAAATTTTGTGTTCCAGAACTGACATTTTAGTCCCAATCTCAGTGACTCGGTCCTTGTTTCCAAACGCTACCTAATTGAATTTGTGAAGACTTGAACATGTCTCAGGCGTCATTCTCTTCATTGTATTCAGGACTCAATCAATCTTGAGAGATAAGCTATGTTTCTGGCGTAGTTCTTGTGTAACATGATTGCATCGGTACTGGTTTTTTTTTTTCAGGCTACCCAATTGAATTTGCAGGAAGCAATTAAGCAAAGTGAAGAAAAAATACAAATGCGTGCTCATGAGCTCCTGAAGTTTGTTGATTCAGTCTCAAAGTATAAAGAATACGTGGAGTCTAAAACTTCAGAGATGAATTAGGGATCTATCAGAAACTGCAAGTGCTGTCTCTGAGGCATACAGGGGTTCATTTCCAGCCCAATTCATTAATATATTGAATACAAATCGCCAGCTAGCTTGAGGGTAGAGACTGAGCCATTGTGCATATGCTCTAGCATCTATGTATATATTCTTATTTTTTCACTTGCACACTCGTACGAGTGCTTCACTTATTGTTCCTTTTAGGTTAAATTTATGCTTGTATGTTGGTAATTATAATTAAATCAAGCTATCGTGTGTGCCAAGCTGTGGATGTTTTGAGAAGTCTCTTAAAAGTTACAGTCTATTACACATACATTTAATTGAGAAAGTGCATGCATATGCTTTAACAATTACTAGTGGTGATGATGTTGTCATTTCCAACATGCACACTGCTACCATTTTACAAGAGCACTTTTCCTTTTGTCTTTTCTTACTTTGGGCAGTAATAATCTTCTCTCTCATTGACAAATGAAAAGAATGATTTAAGACAAGAAGAGCATGATGATGATGATGATGATGATGATGATGATGATGATGATGATGATGGGACTTCAAGGTTGGTACTATTGGAGTAGTGCCTCCTAAAACGGTAGGTCATTCTAGTAAGATAGCAAAAGAGAGCAATGAAACATGCAATGCCAATAAGAAGGAAGAGGCCCCAAAAGCTCTTAATCTCAAGCCTATCTATGCCTTGCTTTGCACCTTCTGAGCTACAAGCACTTCTTGTTAGCCATTTGTCATGAATCCTTTGAAGATCACCATTTTCTGATAGTTTTAGAATAGCTGTTGACATGTCAATTGCTAAGGGAGAGTCCTTTGGAAAGCCCTACATCATTCATCAAATCATTCTCAATGTTATATAAATCATTAATGTGTTCTTAAAGAGGATTATCTCTTTTCTTTTATTTAGAATTTTTCATAAGTTTAAATGACAGGAAGGAAGATCATATGAATTGTTATATGTTTACACATTTTTTTTAATAAATAATAAGAATTAAGCTATAAATTTTTATTATAAAAATTATGATATTATGTATTATATTATTTTGTTTAAATTATGTATGATATTATTTTGTTTAAAAAATTTAAGTTGATAGGAGGCACATGAATAATTATATCTTTAATATTTTTATAAAATTATTTATATCAAAAGTTTAAATTGTTTTAGGTAAATTATGATTATATGAATTGTTGTATATCCAACAAAAATTATATAAAAATAAAGTGACAACTCACATTCTCACAAAAAAATTATTAAATAAGTTTTATATAAAAATAATAGCTAAAATATGAATACATATTATATCAAGAGATTTAGTTAGAGATGTTAAATAATTTAACCATGTTTTAACTATATATCTTTGTATAAAAACTATTCAAATAATCTTGGTAGCTACCTAACAAAAGAAATCAGTGTGTTTGATATTGATAATCATTTTAGATAAATGAAAGATATACTTTTTATATTTATCTCATAATCGATAATATCATATTTTTAAAAGAAGTAATTTTATAATATAATACTAGAATTTTTTTTTTTAGTTTGTATGAATTTTTTTGTATAAGTTTTTTTTTTATGCTAAAATTTTTTATTTTAAAATTAATAAAATTTAAATTCTAAACTTTTACGTTATAAAAACTTTGATACCATACCATAATTTCACTTTTCTCCAAAGTTTAGAAAATCAACTACTATTAAAATAATTATGAATGCAACAAAAGTTATTAAAGTTGAGGATTGAAACACTTACAAAGCCCCATCCCATCTTAGTAAACTCTTGACCAACAATCCCAAATTCACATCTAGTTGCTAAGAACAGCTCCATGTATGCTCGTTCATCTATGATTGCAGCAACACCACCATTAGCAGCTCCATCCTTCAATGCCTTCTCATATTCTGAAGGGTCATTCAGAGGAACAAGCCTTGACCTATGTATGTTAAGTTCATCACTAAGATAATTCTCAGCAAATGAACCTCTTAAGAAACCAATTCGGTCATTGCTTATCACTAAGCTTTCAATCCCTTTCACTGGGGAAGAGAGTTGTTCCACTGTGAGAATTGATGTTAGGCTTGCAATGTAGCTTGAATTCAGTATTAAAACCACAAACAGCCATATGATTAGGACTATGCGACCAAGAGTGCTAACAGTTTTTTCTCCTACATGTCAAACGAAATATTTTTTATATTATTAGACCACATATTCATAGAACATTATTTACCCTATTAACCAAAATCATCACATTGTTAAAAAAAAAAAATTATTGGTAATATAGCTAGGTAGGATGTTAAAAATATAACCACTGTACCCTCTCTTTTTATTAGCTTAAATTACTAAAAGAAATAATATTATGATATGATTAGAATTTTTATGATCTAATGATCTAAAATTTGATCCTCAAGTATTCCCAAAAAAAAATTAGTATAAGATAAATATGAAGAAAAAAATTTACGTAAAAATATTACATAAATTTAAAAGGAAGCTTTTATAGAAAATTAAAAATATAATTATTCATATACTTTTTCTTAAACTTTTGGGAGAAATAATCTCACCAAAAGATAAAATTTTTGCATAAAGAAATTTATTAAAAATATAATTATTTATATTTTTTTAATTTTAAGAGAAATAATATATGATATAGAATACTATACGTATATTAACCAAAATTATCGTTAAAAAAATCTTTAATTATTTACGCATGGATCACTAATTATTGTAAACATGTTAGATATATATAAATAATATCTTCCACAGTAATAAAAAGTGACATGATGAGTTGGATTTAATATTAGTCCACAGAGAGAAAGGTGTATAAAGGGTGTGAAAAAGACTACTGTAATTAGTGTAGAATCATTCATAAACTTCCACTATCTCAAGGTTGACCACTTACTATGTGCAAAAAATAAAGTTGAAAAGCTAAACCTGCACAGAAAATGATACATATATATGTTAGCAATTGGTGAAGTATGTAATTGTATTTAATAAGAAAATGTAATGAACCGGTTAAGGAACTTAATTAAGTCAATAACTCAATGAATCTCTAGATACAAATAATTGTATCTGAATATTATTTTCAAAATAACAAACATATGAGTTTAATTAAAAACTAATAATTATTTTTCAATTAATACCAACTATTACAAAAACAAATATTAGGATAGTGATCAATTTAAACATTTTAAATCTTAAATCTTAAATTATAAACATTAAATTTTAGTTTTAAATTCTCAAAATACTACAAAAGATATGTCGAATAACAACGGATTTTTTTAAAGTTTTTTAAACTACCGCAAAACAACATTTCAATATAGTTTAATTTACAAACCAACGTAATTTAGAGTACGGGAATTAATATTTGTTTTAATTTTGTTGTGAGAATTACTGTAAAACAGATAGATAATGACAGCTTTTTAAAAATCGTTGCTAATTAGCCGCCATTATTTATCGTTTCTGTTGTAGCGAAATATTCAAGATTTTAACGAAGTAATTTTCAATAAAAAATTAAATATTATTAACTAATTTTTTTATATTCATTCTAATTATATGTGTGAATAAAAAGAATGATTATATAATTACCAAATAATAGTGACTAACTGTCTTCTAGGAGGTCCTCTAAAATCATCATTGACACGGCGCTCTAAAATCCAGATAACAACTCCAACAACTAAGAAAAAGGTTGCTGTGACAAACCACATCATTGGAGTAAATGGTGTGAGGAAGGCCCATGCACTTGATTTCATTTTCTTGATAGGTGCCACAACAACTAGTCCTGATTCAATATATGGTTGAGTGAAATCCACTACCTTTGTTCTGTTTGTAGTAATAGTAATGTCCCCAACCACAGCATCAAACACCTTCACATATACATACATATATAAGAACCAAATCAATTATTCACAATAACCCTAAAGAAAAATCAACATATATACCTTGAACTAAAATGGACTTCACAATATCTCTTTGTTACAAAAAATTAGTATGTTTCGGATGGATTTTGATACGAAATTGAAATAGATTTTTTTTTATTCTAAAAATTTTTGTTGTTAGTTTATGTTTCATCTAAATTTTTTTACTTCGGACAATTTTTGAATAGATATTTATCTATCAAAATTTTAAAATTGTTGTCGAATTAATCCTAAATTTTTTAAAAAATTATTCATCAAGAATATATTTCATGTAATTCGAAAATTTTTGAAAAAAAATTAAAATAAAATAAAAATTTAAAGATATTTTTAAAATTTTTAACAAATTTTAAAGACAAAAAATATACTTTAATCATCTAAATAATACTTACACCAATTGTGATCTGATGGAGAAGTTCTGAATTCAAGGGATTGGTTCTCCCATTACCAAAAGAAACAAATTTGTATGGAACTGGATAAGGCAACAAGTTTAGTGCTGCAAAAAACACATCAATGCAATAACCACCAAACATGTCAGTGCCTTCAATTCTTGACACAAACTCATGGTAGCTAACCCTAAGTGGCACTCCAATTCTCAAATGTCTTCCATTGCTAGCAAAAACCCAACCTCTAGGTGTTTGTGTTGTTTGGCCAGGCCATATCACACCATAAAGCCCTTCACTTGAATTTCCATCATTTGGAACTTCTTCACCAGTGTGAAGACCATATGATTCTGACCAATATCCAATCCTCCTAACCCCAGTTCCAATCACATTAATGATCTCATATGATGGGTTCAACAAGTTTCCATCTAAATCAAACATCATCCGCCCGGTTAAACCGGTTTGATTAACTTCTAGAATCTTCTGAAGCAATGTGCTACCATTTATAAACACCCCCATAGTATCAAGATGAAGTGAGTCACCCCTTAACAAGTTTAGACTTGAATCATTTGAGAATAAAATATTATGATTGTTGTTATTATTATTATTATTATTATTTCCCCCAGAAAACAAAGCATCAAGAGCATAAGCTATGACCCAAACAGTGTCATAAGCATATAAACCAAAGGTGTTCAATCCAAAAGGACCCTCTTGATGATTCATTTTTAGGGTTAGGTTATTCCACCTAGACACAAATTTCCTCTTCAATTCTGAATCAGGTGTATACATGCGCAAGGTAATAACACCTTGGATGTCATTCATGGCTGAACTTGTGGACAATGAAGGGTTTGAATCTAACACAGTGGAAAGCCAATCAGTGGCTATCCACACATAACCACTCCCCATCATGCTAAGTGATTGAGCAACCTTAAGAACTTTTAACCCTAAATCTGCTACTATATGAACAACTATTACCCTTGATTCCATCAAAGCTATCTTGAATAATGCATTGTTTATTTCTTCTTCACTAATGTTGTTATTATTATTAGGCCTAAAGGGTACTTTATATGATATCTTGCAACGTTTTTCGGCAAGCTTATCACCTAATGCAGCAACCCCATTTCTTCCATGATCATCATCAATGAAGATTGCAATCACATCTCTCCATTGGAAGTGATCAACAATATCTGCCACTGCAGACATTTGATAAAGATCACTCTGTGTTGTTCTAACAAAATATGGGAATTGGAGAGAAGTGAGTGTAGGATCTGTTGCTGCAAATGATAAGAGAGGAACTTGCATCTCATTTGCAATGTGTGAGATTACATGTGCCATTTCTGAGTACTGTGGACCAATTATTGCCACAGTGCCTTTCTCCATCAATATTAATGCTGCAATGTATATGTTTAAAAAAAAAATGGTATAACTAGTGAATGATCCTACAAGAAATGAGAGCTATTTTAACATGATTTTTTTTAACAGTCATAGTTAAGTATAAAAATTAATATATATTTTTGACAAATATCACAAATGTCAAATTTTTTATGTTTTTTTTATTTATAATTTAATTGTAGAAAATTATTCTTCAATTTTGACACTCATTTGTTTTCAACATACTCTATTATTCCTTTTTTTTCGTTGAGCTCCGTCAATTTTGGCATCACACTGTTCTCAGTTTGGGATCATACTACTTATTTTTCATCTTCAAAATCTCAGTTTATTCTTCAGTTTCAAGATCTCATATCATTCTTTGTTAAAAACTTTTTGTTGAGAATTTTTTATAGTCAATAAGTGTCAAAATAAATAGTATTTTTGACGGTTAATAAGTATCACAAAAAATATATTCTCAAATTTTTCTAACAGATTATTTTTAATGGCCAATATTTATCAAAATAAGATTTAAACTTTTTTTTACAATTACTTATATGTTAAAAATACTATTTTTGACAAAACTTTTATCAACATATTTTCATAGTTAAAATAGTATCAAAATTTATTTTTTTTGACAAATTTTAATTTTTTTTGACACATAATAATCCTTAAAAATAGTCATATTGTTGTAGTGATGAGAAGATATGGTTCATGAGAGAAAATATGTAGAATTGTGAAAAGTACAACAATTCTAGAGACCAATTTGGTTCTAGGATATGTTTTAGATTTATTTCTTATTTTACAAATTAGTACAAAAAAAGTTTCAAATAATTATACAATTTCTATAAAAATTTTAATTTTTATGTTCTAATAATCACTGTAAATTGGTTTTTATGTGGACAAAAAATTTAAAATGCTAATTTTAGTTTTTACTGAGTTTATTTAGAGAAAATATTGAGAGCCAATCTTACATAACTAATGTCATGGCTAACATTTAGAAAAGAAAAAAAAACTTTCAAATAAAAAAAAAAGACATCTAAAACTCAATTAAAAAAAAGTATTGATAACCAATTATATTTAGCCAACAATTTACAATAAAGGGAAACATTTAAAATTAGAAATAATAGAAACATCTAAAACTGAAATAAAAAATATAAGAATTAATGTTTATAATTTAGAATTTATAGTTTAAAATTTAAGATTCGTTATATTTAGTATTTAGGGTTTATAGTTTAGTATTTAATATTGAGAGTTTAGGATTTAAAGTTTAAATTTATGATAACCGGTGGTGGGTGGTCAGAGATGGTCGCAAGAGGGTCGCTGGCAGCCAACGATGGTCAGTGGTGGTGGCCGACGGCAACAAGATGGCTGGTGTGGTAGGTGAAATTGAGGTGTTGGAACCAAGAAAGAAGAAGAAAAAAAGAATAAAAGAATAATTTTTAAAAAAAATTATGAATTTGTATTGGATGTTTTTGAATTATTAGTTGATGTTGGCTAATTTTTTATTGGTTATCTAGTTGATTTTTTTTTTTCGAAATCCAAACTCAATAAAAAACTCATTTTTAGTTGGTTTTTATATTTAGTTTGTTTGATAACATGTTGTAATATTAGTTAAAATTAACTATTATGGTGTTAGTTTTCTAATTTTACTCACTTATTTATATTAAATACTGATATCATAGATCAAAATGGGAATGCCGCCATATCATATTTTTATTTTTCAAGTCAGCAGGCATTTAATAGTATCAAATAAACAGAAATTAAGTCAGCAGCCATAACTAATGCACTATTCATTTCTTCCTTGTTGACATTGGTATCATCAGGCTTAAGGGCTGCTTTGTGTGATATCTTGCAACGTTTTTCGGCAAGCTTATCACCTAATGCAGCAACCCCATTTCTTCCATGATCATCATCAATGAAGATTGCAATCACATCTCTCCATTGGAATTGATCAATAATATCTGCCACTGCAGACATTTGATAAAGATCACTCTGTGTTGTTCTAACAAAATATGGGAATTGGAGAGAAGTGAGTGTAGGATCTGTTGCTGCAAATGATAAGAGAGGAACTTGCATCTCATTTGCAATGTGTGAGATTACATGTGCCATTACTGAGTATTGTGGACCAATTATGGCTGCGGTGTCTTTCTCCATCAATAGTAATGCTGTAATATATAAAAAAGAAAAAAAAAACACATTAAAATATTTAATATTCAAAAGATTATGCAGTAGAAGAATCTTTTGGATTATTTAATTATTTCAGATAAATAATATTTTCAAATAATTTTAATTTTTAAAATAAGTTGTAAATGGGGCTAATTTTATTATTTGTTATATAGAATTTAATTTTGATGCCTATAAAGTAATTTTATACGTGCATCCAATTACACAACATCACATTGATAAAAATAATTACCTTTTTATATTGACTACATAAATGGTCATAAAAAATTGGATGTAGTTGTAGGACTATATAAAATGCTTTACACTGTTAGTCCATCAAAATTAAACTCATATATTTATAGTAAAAAGTTGTATAAATATCAACAAAAATTTGTGTCAAAAAATACATCTGATAAATATTAAAAAAAAAACTATGAGTTTATGACTGATAATTATAAAAAAAAATATCATTTTTAGTACATTGAGAATAAATTTAATTTTTCAATCAAAAGTTGATTTGTTTTATGAAGACCTTAATTGAGGTTTTGCAAGGCTTATTGGCTCATAGTTATAGTTAACAAAACCCTAAAAAATGTAAAGAGAAATGAAGGGGTGTTTTTTTTTTAAATTAATAGTTTTAATATCAAGAAGAAATAAAAAAAACACCAAACATTTTCTAATAAAGCTAACCATGCATTAATGAATTTTTCAAAAACTTACAATCAATAATTCCTAGAAATCCACTAGAGAATTTTGTGTCCTGCATTGAGATATTAAGTTTAGTGCCATTGAGAATGGTTGCATTGGAATTTATATCATCCACTGCTGCTTGTATGGCAACTTTAGCCACTCTTCCAATGGTTGAATTGAAAGATAAAATTGCCCCAATATTAATAGTTATTGGTCTTGTGGGAACATTATTATTGCTAATTGTTCCTTTTGAAGTGAAGCCATTGCAAAAGATCACAAGGACAAGGAGCCATATTTTGATCATGTTGTATCTGTATTCATATCAAGTCAATCTAAATAGAACAAATTAAGAAAGTAAAATAAAGAAAGTATAAGAGGTTAATATAGAAATCAAATAAATATATGCACCTTAGTAATGTACTCTTACTTAAACCAAAGTGGAGGAAAATCAAAATATTTGAGTGAAATTGATACTTTAATTTCAATAATGAAAACTTTTAATTATGTGTGAAATGTTTTGTAATGTTTGAGCTTAGATATGGCTATATGAAGTATTGCATGACTCTTTTATATAGCAAGTTGGTCATGAATAGTTATTGGATTTTTTTCAAAAGCACTTTATTAATCTTTGAGAAGAGTAATAATGTTACATTATTATTTTTCTTACTGTGTAAGTCATAAAAAATAAAAGGAAAATGAAAAAGAATATCCATGTCTTACCAAAAATTCTTATACAATCAAATCATACTAGGATAAATCAAAGAAGAGTAGTATATCAAAGATATAATTGTACATGCACAAATTAAAGTTTATTAAAAATGATATATAAGAGTGAACATATAATTTCATTTTAATTGTTATATTTATATATAAATTTAATTATGTAAAACCATATGTCGATGTTCTAAATTTTTTAATTATTTAATTTCATAATTAGAAGTATGACACTACATATATAAGTAGATTATATAATAAAGTGATGTAAGATTAAGAATGAAGATAAAAAATATTTTTAAATCCAT
>NW_026264258.1:886077-890782 GCF_000817695.3 Arachis duranensis
CTAAATAATAACATAAACTTATTTAGCTATATAAGTTAATCAAAATTAATTTTAGGGTATAAAACTGTAGTTTAATTTACATCATCACCATTATATCATCACAACTAGTCAGCTACATTGTATATATTATTATTGAGGGATAGTTCTTTATTTATTATTGACATGATAGTCATCCAAGTGGCATATGGTGAAAACCCACCATATAGAGAACACTACACCACAATTAACATCAATTTGGAAAAAAATAATGGTTACACTATGTAGTATTATGCTAGTGGTTTGGATAAATTTGTGGAATACATCCTCTCAATTTTTTTTTAATAATTGAAGGAGTAAAGTATATAACTAATATATAAAAAAGAGTCTTATTATTATATAAGATTTTATACTTTTCTATTATAATAATTAATTTCTGTAGTGATGATTTTCCTAAAATTATTTAAATATTTTTGTATTATTATTATTATTATTATTATTATTATTATTATTATTATTATTATTATTATATAAAACACTATGTTATTTTATGTTGTATTTGTTAATTGTTGATAACTGTATTGAAATATAAATGAACCCATTTGGTTCAAAATGGAACATTGGCTATAACTAATAAAGGTATATATGTTCCATTATCATGAATTATTATTGTGTTTGAAAACTTTCTATCAAAGGAATGATGGTATTTAGGAAGTTAATTGAAGGAGAGCAATGAAAGTAGTTGACTTTAATTTGCTGTGTGAACAAGTTAAAGAGAAGAAGAAAGTGATGATGCAACAAAATAATAAATTAAAAAAGGATGTTAAGGAAAACAATCTTCTTTGGTATTGAAGGATAATAAAAAATATTAAAGATGTTGTGACACTGGAAATTAGAATAATCCTAACAAATTAAAAACTTATGGGTAGAAAATGTCACACATTATTTATAAACTCTCTAACGACTTTATCTTTGATAGATCGATGTATATATGCATGACTTATAATAGCGTAGTTAATTAACAAATTAAATCTATTAATGACTTTTAAAATTTAGTCATTGAAAGAAGGAGCAAATTAGAATGCATCATCATCGTGTTTCAACAAATCCATTCAACAATGCAATAGCACAACATGCGTGCAATTCCATTGGAAACTCTAGTTAGAAGAAGAGAAAACAATTCGTGTATATGTTTTAACCAATCAAGTTTGGTGATTTTATTAGTGATCCATTTTTAAATGTTAATTGGCTGCATTATTCAACATGTAAGATACACATATGGTGATATGATGGAAGAAGGAATTGAATATAAGGCCATTTAGCGGCAGTTCCTGGAGCCGTTTAGCGGCTTTTTTGAACCGCCGCAGAACATTTTGCGGCAGTTTCTGGGAACGCCGGAAGATAGGGCGCGGCAAAACGGATTGCGGCGGTTTTAATCAACCGCTGGAACAACCGCCGCAAAATGCCATTTAGGTTTAGTGGCGGTTATTAACCGCCGCAGTATGTAAAGGGAATTGCTATTATCCAATTTGCGGCGGTTACAAACCGCCGCTAAATGGCGGACGGGAAAAAAATTTTATGGTGTTGCGGCGGTTTCAAAACCGCCGTCAAATTCAAATTTTTCATTAAAATTTTAAATTTTCTATTATTTTACCTATTTTGACAAAGAGTGTTTATTAAACCTTAATTTTTTTACTTTTTAACTAATTTAAACCAAGTAAAACAGCTCAATTAACATAACAAACCAAATTAAAGTTATGCAAAATAACATATATAACGAAATTGTCATAATATCATCCAAAATAAAGTAAAAATGCTCAAGTTGGATAAAATAAGCCTAACATACTAAACCAACTTAAATGTAAAAGGTATCCAAGACCATTAATTGAAATTCAAAGTTTTTGTTGCGGGACGTGGTTTCCAGATGAAGATGGTCCTTCGCATGACGAGTCCGGTGTACCGCCCACAAAAGCCAGCTCTTCAGCAATCTCAACTGGAAAATTGTCTCCTAACTGTTGGACTACATATCCCAAGACCTTATGTATTGATTGTCTCTTCGCCCGCTCTTCTTCTAGCTTAGCCGTCATTCTGCAATCATCCTCTTATCCTCTGCATTGGACTCTGCAGAACCCGATGGTATTCCAGCAGCGTTACCAAAGATTTGGGTGGGACATGGTCCAGCACCTAGGGCACGAACTCGTCCTAGGTGCTCCTTTCCGAGAACTTGTGCTAGACTCCTGTCACGGTTTATGCACAATAGTCATTCACACGTAAACTGCAACACTCCTATCGCGGTTTATGCTTATTTCCCCTAGTACGTAATCTGCGACACCCTATAGCAGATTACGTGTATTCGTAAACCGCGGGATCCCTATCACGGTTTACATAGATTATGAAAAAAATACATTTTAGTCTTATTTTTTATTTTATACATTCTAATAATAAAAACTCCTACATTATTTATTATAATAAATTACCTAACTATTTTTTTGTTGTTGTCTTTCTAGCATTTCTAAATTTAATTTCTTTGCAGTTAGTCTACCAATTTAATGATGATGTCTTTCTTAAAGCAATTCATAATTAATCCAAAGTAAAATCTATAGCTTTCCAAGAGGGGATATACTTTTGTAATTTTGCTTCAACGATTGGGTGCAAAATGTTTGTTAATTATTAAAAAAAAATTTATAGTGTAGTGCTTAGGGCAACATGCCTAATAAATGGTAAAGATCTAGCTTAGTGCTTAGGCAACATGCCTAATTAAATAGCTACTATATATATCATAGCTAGTGCTTAATTCATCATTATTTAATATGCTTATGTAATTAGTGTGTGGATAATCTTGGACTAATTTTAATCACATCCAAGTAA
Organism: Arachis duranensis; assembly: GCF_000817695.3. Lineage (NCBI taxonomy): Eukaryota > Viridiplantae > Streptophyta > Magnoliopsida > Fabales > Fabaceae > Arachis > Arachis duranensis. The sequence continues at coordinate 888,922 of NW_026264258.1, forward strand.
TATGACTTTCATTTTAAGTGTTTGTTTGATCATTATTAAATTGATAAAAAAAATTAATAAATTTTTTTTATTTCACAGCTAATAATGGAGAGTAGAATTTTAAGGTATATTATTGTTGGAGATCAGAATACATACGATATTGAAATTTCGTTACACACGTTTTTGTTTATTAATATAGAACAACAAGTTGAAACATATAATAATTCAAGTATGAGTCAGAATCACACTTACCGATTGAAGTTGGCCAGAATTTATTATACAACAAGTCTTTATGTTGGTGCCTTCTATGGTACCTATTATCTTATTGTATCTATGGTGACTACAAAGAAGTTTATCAATTAATTGTAGATATTTGGTAACTGATTTTTTTTTAAACGTATCACTAAAAGTGTTGTTTAAAGAAAAAGTGTTATCCTTAATCGTTAACTTTGCTCTGATACCAAATTTTAAAGTCAACTCTTCATATTTTGCTTCGAATAAATTTATAATTTGTATAGATTTAGTTGGTGGTAAAATATTGAGCATGTCTATTATTACTAATTCTGATTTCATTTTTATAGTTTTTTAATCTTGTTTTAGTTTATAATATTCTTTTTTTGATTATTATATATAAAATCGTTTATCTGTTTGTCTTTTTCTTTGATATAATTTTTCAAATCCTCCAAAACTTCTTTTATTTCTATACTTTCTGTTGTTTCTAAATGTCTTTTTAATTTTTCAACTTCATTCTCCATTTTTTCTTTCAACAGCTTTAATTCTTTTAAGTCATAATATGGTGTTCCAGGTATTTATAAATTTTTTAAGTTTAGCTCCAACTTGTTTATATTTGTTCTTATTTCTATCCTTTTTATTATAAGGTCATTAATTTCGAACTGAATATTATTTAATTCCCTTTTATACTCCATTATTTTACTTTTTAATTTTTTCGCCCTTTTTCTTTTTATTTTATTTTCTGGTTTTTCAATCTTTGTATACTTCATTATTTATCTTAGGATTTCTGCAAATTCTATCATCGATTCATCACTATTTTCTAGAGATTCTATCAATTTTTCTAACTCTTCAACTTCTCCTTTCAATTTGTCATAGATTATTTTTAGAGCTTCAAATGCTCTTTGATTTATTTCAGAAAACTGTAAATAATTCAAACAATTTTTTCTTTCAAATAGCTCTTGTTTCTTGTTTTGATAAGTTACATATATTTCTTCTTTATTTATTGTCATAATTTAGTGTTTAGGGTTTCATTTAATTTTTCGACCTTTTTTGTTAGTTCTTTTATTTCAGAATTTTCTTCTTTAATATTTAACTTAGATAAACTTAAAGGGCTATTAATTTTGGATTCTCTTATTTGAAAATTTGATGAAACTAATTTTCCTGATGGTTCTTTTAGTAAAAGAACTGGGTTTTCAATAGCTTTATATTTTGGTATTTCTGTTTTTACAATTTTCTGAAATAATTCATCGACATAAATTCTTTCTCTGTTTTTAAATATTATACTATGATGGCTATTTGTTAAAGCATAATTTATTGCATATGTAATTGAAAATGGTTCATCATCTTGTTCCATTAGATTCTTTCTGTGAAATTTATAAGCCAAACTTATAGATCTTCCAAGATTTTCAGTTGATAAAGGTATAGCGTATCCAAGATGGGCATTGAATTTAACATTTACGTTTGCCAAGTTTCCATGAACAATTCCAATTATTTGATCTATTGGGTCATCAGTAATTCTTTTGTCACAGATTGCTAAGCTTATTGGTGAATTAATTCCTTTCATATATGTAGATTTGATTAAGACTTGTATAGTACTAATATGAATCCATCCAATTTTAGATCTTTTTTGTTGATCCTTAATTTTCTCAAT
>NW_026264258.1:891141-891820 GCF_000817695.3 Arachis duranensis
TCCTTGCTCTCCTAGCATATGAGTACTCTTAGCCTTCTGCTTTCTATTGTTTGATGATCTCTTTAATTGCCTAAGCAACCTATTTATAATGGTTGGGTCTGATGAATAATTCCCATCCTTACCCTTCTTATGATGTCATTGCTTACGTCATTGTTTATTATCTTGCACCAGCTACATTGTTGGTGCTCTATGACCTAAGCGCTTACGTTACTATGCAATAATGTTGAGAGATGCTTCAGATGTGCTGTCTTCTTCCTTTATCATGTGACCTTCAGATGCGTTGTCTTCTTCCTTTATCATGTGGGTTGATTCCGTTTCATTATTGCTTTCTTCAGATAACTCTGAGACACATAGCTGGCACTTGTGGTCTTCTCTGTCTTTTATCAAATATCAGAGATTCCTCTTTATCCCTTCGGAGAGCTTTTCTAAGAGTCCAGATAAGTTGTAGAATGCTGATTCAAATTCCACTAAGAGTCTCATCTCTCTTTCTTCAATTTCATTCTTTTTACTGGACACAAGCAAAGTATTTCTGCTTTTATAATTGATTCTTGTGCGAGATTCCATTGTTATCTTTTGAGTTCTTTCGAAGACCCTTGCCAGTGTGCTGGCTAGTCTTCCTTCATGACTGTAGATTGTTAAATCCTGAACTTGATCAATTGGTTGAAAATTTCCTGGGAAG
>NW_026264258.1:892418-892904 GCF_000817695.3 Arachis duranensis
TGTGTCCTTATTTGCTGGCAATGCTTGCATTTTTCGAGTTCTTGTTCGTATTTTTGAATTTCTTGATTTAATGCGTTGTAGACGAACTCCATTCTCTTGTTAATTTATCTGCAATAACATTTTTGTCACCCTTAATATATTCAATTTTTATTGGATATTGTAACAAAAATAATTGCCATCTTACCAATCGTCCATGATTATAATCAACTTTCAAATTATATCGTATGAAACTTGTTAAATAACTTGAATCTGTCCTTAATGTAAATTCTTTGGGTAGTAAATCAATTTTCCATTTCTTAAGAGATTTAATTGCTGCTAGAGTTTCCCTTTCATGAGTAGTATATCTCTGTTCTGTTGAAGTAAAAGTCCCTGAAATATACCTACAAAGTAATTCCTTTGGGGGATATTTAGAATCTAGTGATTCTTTTTCTTGTTCCAAACTTTTTATAGCTTTCTTAGCTTTTAGACATCCTGACCAGGTTATGT
>NW_026264258.1:893149-893581 GCF_000817695.3 Arachis duranensis
AAAATATAATTTATACACCCTAAAAATCTTTGTAATTGTTTTCTATCTTCTATTTTATTAGGAAATAAATTTACCTTTTCTAGAACATTTGGTTGAAGTTTTAGCTTTCCTTGAGTGGATAGAATTAATCCAAGGAACTCTATTTCTTATTTTGCTATTCTTGCTTTTTTTTACTAAGAACTAATCCTTTTTCCTTGCATCTTTCTAAAACTATTAATAATTTTTGAAGATGATCTTCTTTATCCTGTTTTGTAAAAATTAATATATCATCAATGTAAACTAAGATAAATTCATTTAACTCCTTTAGATTTTCTTCCATAAATCTTTGATAGATACCTGGGGTTTGTTTTAATCCAAATAGTAAAACATTCCATTCATAGAGCAACACACTTATTGATTCTTTTGTTGGGCAAGTAAAAGCAGTTAATTTCT
>NW_026264258.1:894091-894825 GCF_000817695.3 Arachis duranensis
CATCTCTGCTTTTTGGTCAATTTTATGTATTGATTTGTCAGCTATTCTAACTTTTAATGGTTTCTTTAAATTTTTCCAATCAAGTTTTATACTTGAACTAGCAAAACATTGTGTTGCCCCAGAATCTATGAAAGCATTTATAAACTTTTCTGTTATTTTTATAGTAATAAATGTAGCATTATTACTCAGTCTCTGAGTCTGTTTCCGAGACATATTCAAAAATATAGTCTAAGTTATCATCAGATTCTTCTAATGGTTTCATGAAACAAGACTTAGCAATTTCTATTTGTTTAGTAAGATCCTTTTTATCCTTCTTTTTCGGGCATTCATTTGCGTAGTGTCCTTCTTCTTGGCAATACCAACATTTACAATTTTCTTTTTTATTCGGGCAATAGTTATTTCTTTGTCTTTTGTTTTTATTGTTATTTTCTTTTCTAAAATATCTTTTTTTTCTCCAGTTTGGATAGTATTTTCTTCTTCTAAATTGATATTTTCTTTTTCTTTGAAGATTTTTATTAAGACCATATTTTTGAGGTATCTCCTCATTATCCTGACAGCAAATTCTGATTATATTTGCAAATCTTTTTTAAGTTGCTTCTTGCATACAACGTTCTTTTATTTCCTCTTATAGCAGAGGTTGCTCCACCAAAATTATTTTCAATTGTTCCTCTATTTATTTCTCTTATAAATCTTCCCATTATAAATTCATTAGCAGGATATGGAAGTTTTGTTAT
>NW_026264258.1:894952-897883 GCF_000817695.3 Arachis duranensis
ATCATATATCTGAATATTAGCTAAATGGTTTTTTGCTTCTTGATATTCTTTATTATAGACTTCTTGTCTATGATCTATAATATTTTTTCCAAAAAATTCTTTATATAGAATCATCATTATATATAATATCTTATCATAAGCTGTTATTTTTGTTTCTAATTCTTCTATTATTTGGTTTTCTATTTATGTCATATAATCTCTTATAGTTCCTTTAGTATGAAACCCTATGTAATTCCAAATGTCCCTTCCAGATAATTCACCAAGTTTTGGATTAGTAAAGGCTTCTAATAAGAAGGAATTCAACCAATTTTCGAAAATTTCTTTTTCGTTCTTTTTGCAGTCTAAATCGAGTATTCTTTCTCCTTCCATTTGCTAGATTTTAGGAACGTATTTTGATGGTATTTTTGTATATTTTGAATCTTTATTTATAAACCCTTTTTTAAAAGTATAATTATCAAAACCTGTTTCCCATTTAAATTGAGATTGATTATTCTTAGATGTTCCAGCTTCATTCTTTACTTGTATTGGAATAGCTGGTTCTTCGTCACTTGAATAATCTAGAATGTGTTCTTCATTTTCTATATTTTCAGAATTTACTAATTCTTCCTCTATTTGAAAATCATGTTCCATAATATTATTTTCTTTGAGCCATTTTTAATTGTTTAAAAAGCATTGTAACTTCTTCTAACTTTTCTTCAATATTCATAATTTTAGTGGTGGTTTTACTTTTAAATCTGTTATGTTAATTATGTTTTGAAATTTTTCTTCCTTGGGATTCTCTTTTTCCTTATTTCTTTGAAATTTTATGGATGTTAATATTTTTTCAAGCATATCTACTATAGAATTTAATTGTGGGTTAAAAGTATGATATAGATGTGGGGAATCATTTCCATGGTAACATCTTTTAGAAATTCTGTGTGAAAAATAAGTTTTTTCAGGTTTTTGAAGTCCTTCAATAAAACTTATAGTAAAATAAAGATTTTGAGAAAAATCATTTTGTATTGATTTTAAGAATTCGGTGTCATTACAGTTGACATTAGTTAAAATCATTAATTTTTGATCTATTAATTTTGATAACTTAATTATTTCTTCTCTTAAATCTTCTAATTTATTTTTTTCCATTAGATGACGCTTTTCTTTGTGAAAGGCTATACTTTTAAGTTAAAAGTGTAGCCTTAACCACCACTAGTTACCATAGACATAGCCACCAGAGACTTGGCCCTTTATGTTACATGTTATCATACTTAGTCTTATGTTCTTTTGATGAAATTGTTTCTTTTGAGATTCATAAAAATTGAATTCTAAATTTTTAATTTAAAAAGTTTTAATATTATGCTATGAACTTATGATATTATTTTTAAAACTTTTTTAAATTAATAAGAAAAATATACAAATATTTATATGTCTAACAATAACCGTATATAATTATTATTGTGTATAACATCTATATTAATTCTCTTCTTCCTTTTTCACCTTTAATAAAAGAGAATATATAAAATAAAATTATACTATATAACAAACAAGAAATTTTTGGAAGATAATAATTTTTAGTAATTTTGACTATTATTTGATTAATATTAAATATTAAATTGTTTTTAATAAATATATTTTATTAGTTTATGTACGTAAAATTTTAAAAATATAGATATAAACTATAATAACTTATATGTATAAATTCGGATAAACATAAGTGATGAGTTTGGAAAACTCTAATTTAATTTAATGATGAACAAACATTATTAAAATAATATATTACAAAATTATTAATTTGAGTTTCATTAATCATATGTTAATTAATAATTTTGTGCTGCAGGTTTTGATATTGGGCCGAAAATAAAAAGGAAAAGTTGATGCAAGCCCAAATTAAAGTTGCCATTCAGCCTTGCTACATGTTTCTTATCAAATGGCTGAATTGTTGTTTTAACGGGCCAAACTCAATGATATTATAACCAAGCCCATACTTAATTTTTGATAAATGCTTTCCATGCTTGATCCGAAATCAATTTTATCAAGAAAGCAAATGTTAACCAAATGGGCCAGCTTTGATCATAATGTCACAAGCCCAAATTATATTAAGTGATAATTGGTTCCATTCTTGGTCCGAAACCAAGGAAAAATGAAAGCATAGTGCTTCCAACGGAACCAAGCCTCTAACCATGTGATGGATTTCAAAATCTACATTGTTAAATAATGCATGGGGAACATGAGAGAGAAAATTCAGCTGAATTGATTGATGGCTATTATGTCAAACACGCCACTCTATGTTAGGGAAGTAAAAGCAAGCTATTCCCAATTAATTTGCTTAACCACTTTGCATTGCTTTTCTTCAGAATTCTTTTCATTCTCTCTCATCTCTTTCTTCTTTCTTCGGTCCTTGTCCAGGAAACAATGGAAGAAATGTTCTTCAACCAAGAAAAGGAAGAAGCTGCATGCATCAAGACCATCAAGCTAATGATGGCAAGAAAACATACCAAGAATAAAAATGAGCTGTGGCTAAGATATTCACCAAATGTGGTTAGATTTGGTGAGATTATCTTGAGCCTTTCATGCTCAAAAATAGAAGAAGAAGATTCGGCCAGCTAGAGGAGATTCTTGAAGCATGGCTTGTCTTTGATTCTACTCAACCACCACAGGGAGTAGCTAGAGTGGCGAAGTGATGGTTGAAGGCAGAGATTGAAGCAGATGAAGTCATTATCATCATGAGGCATCAAGGGCCAGAAATCCATCTTGGAGAACAAGCCAAGGATGGAGAGCTCGGATTGATGAAGGGTGATGATCAAGAAAGGACTAGAGGTAATTGCATGTTGGTTAATGCATGGTTATCTCTTCTCTCTCTGTGTGGCCGAACCGGTTCTGTGTTTGTTGAAGGAGGAAGAAGTTGGTTCAGTTTTGGCTTCAAGTGTGAAGGCTTTCCTCTTCTTTAAAAAGGGG
>NW_026264258.1:897893-905610 GCF_000817695.3 Arachis duranensis
GCAAAATTAAAAGAAAAAGCCATAGATGTCTTAGAGTTCCTTTGTACATCTTTGTTGTGCATCATGATTCTGTGGGAATCCCCTTGTAAGTTGGGTTAGCACTTTACAAGTTGTAATCAGATTGATTATAGTGAAATTTCATCATGTTTGTGATGGAGACTGGATGTAGGTTGCACTGCACTTAGCAGCCGAACCAGGATATATCTGGGTGCAATATTCTTCTATTTCTACTCCATTTCTGTTTTCTACTACACATGAGCAAAAACCAGAATTATCTCGTGCCAGGTGACGAGACAAAACAAAAAGTCTCATGGCAAGGGACGAGACAAAACAAAGTTGCTCGTGTCCAGTGACGAGCAAAAACAGAAAAGTTTTCTCTGAAGGTCAGCAAGTGTTAGCACCAGAAAAGGGGGCTAAGATTCAACTCCCCTTCTCTTAGCCACTGAAACCATCAATAAGTATAAATTATATATTTTTTTGTGTATAATTAAATCTTAAATATTAATAAATAATAATATTTATTAATCATAAGCATTAATAATAAAAAATAATATATACACACGCCACGATTTCCTAGTCAATAGTACATAACCTAAACTATAATAATATGAAAGAGGAATGTTAGGCGGTTAGCAAATTTTATGATTTGTAGTCATTAATTAGTTATCATTAATATTTTTAATAATGTAAAATTACATTTAATGGTGTAGAATAATTCACATTTTTTTTGCTAATTAAGTGCTAACCAAATTTCAATAAAACTACTAACTTCCTACACTTTTTCTAACATGAAATCCACCATCAAAGTCGAAGCAAACTACGCTGTGTGTTAGTTGCATCTTTCATTTTGAATATGTAATTGAATTTGGTTAATTAGCCGTGGATCGTTTTACTTTGTTTTCATATCATTGTATAAATTAATCATCTACTTTCTTTATTTTTTTTAAGTAAAAGAACTCAACACAATAAAATATAGAACAATAGAACTAATAACAACGAAATAAATAATAAATCAACCGACCAAGTATTCTAAATATGTCAACTGATTAAGCATGTAGTAAAATACTAAAGCACTCTAACTATACCCTTCCACTTTTACTTCGCTCATTCTAATCTCATCTCTATACACTATTATGAAACAAATTCAATAAGTTACTTCTATTAGATTTAAGGGCATCTTCAACATCAACCAAATTATCAAAAGTCAATAAAGTCTTGTACGCTCTCATCTTTTGAATTTGGACTCCATACGGCCATTTCTTCTTTGTTATTTCAGTCAACATGTTAAAATCAATGGGAATCGTAGTCCCTCCAACAATACTTCGCTGCGTCCAGTTTAAATTTTCTTTTGCAACTGAAACTTTAATCTTTTTTAATTTGTCCATCTATTTCTGTGTGGATCTTACAATTTCTCTACCTTCTTTGTATTGTCTATGCTACCTGCTCTCATCATCTTACTTTTTTTTTTCCACGTTCAACTATACTCTTTTTTATGTCCCTTCTCCTATCTTCTTTTATTTTGTCTCTATTTTTCATAACCTCTATCTTCCTTTTATACTTGCTTTTTCCACAAATATCTCTTTATTCCTTAATTGTATTCTATTCATCTATGTTATTATGTTTTTAAAGTTCTTCTTTTTGTAGCATACCGTATAAACGCAAATAAATAAATCTTTTTATTTCTTTCATTTTATGTCAGATACATGTTATTTATTTAATTTGTTCATTTGAATATATAGAACAATTCTTTTTTCAATACATCTTCTGATAAATTATCTACATATATTGTGAACGATTTACTATTTAATAATTGGTACTATTCTCAATTCTAAATTTTCAAATCATTTTTATAATGTTATAGTTGTTTGGTTCTACCCACCCTGTATTTTTTCACTCCTCTCGTTCTCTCACTCTCATGCTAAAAATATTTCACTATTTATATTATTTTTTAAGTGTATCACAAATATCAGAGATTAATGTGAGTAAAGCCTATATCCCTTTATCTTGGACAAGATATTGATGTAAACCCTACATTTTAATCGTGGTATCATTTGGACTGTGGAGATAATCCATATGAGACACTACAACATTTTTTGTCTAAGGTAACCCTTATTCGAAGCAACATTTAACAAAAGTTGCTTTAGATAGACAAAGACAACATTTCTGACAAGTTGTCTTTGAGTAAGGCAAAGATAACAAATTTTTTGGCCACCCATAAAAAGAGTTGTCTTTGATATCTAAAACAACATTTATAAAATGTTACAAAATAAAAACTTTAAAACAACATTTTTAAATAAAAATACAACATTTTATAAGGGTTATCAAACAAATTAAATAAATAACATTTATAAAAAGTTGCCTAAAGTTGTTTACGTTTAAAAATTAAAAAAAAAACTTCTAATCATATTCCCAAAAATTATTTTTTCAATAAAAAAAATAACTTAAACACAAAAAGGAAAAAAGAGCTTCAGTAGTTCCTCTTCACGCACATACACAATCAAAAGCCCTAACCTTTATCCCCTTCCTAACGGCGACAATAGGTTAGAAGCGTTCAATCGCGCGCGCTCCTCCACGCACGGCGACGGCGCAGTGCTCTCCTCGACGAGCAACGGTGCAGTGCTCTCCACAATCCCTAACATAGCCACTGCAACAACGCACCTTTTCTCCCCTTCCTAACGGCGACAACAGCGTTCAATCGCGGTGCACTCCTCCACGTACGGCGACGGCGCGGTGCTATCCTCGACGGGTGATGGCGGGGTACTCTCCACAAGCCCTAACATAGCCACTGGAACAACGCACAGACCCTTTCTCCCCTTCCTAACGGCGACAGCAATGCTCAATCATGGTGCTCTCCTTGATGAGCGCGGTGCTCAATCGCAAGAAACCCTTCTTCCTTCTCTTCTCCTTCTCGTTCTTCCTCTGTTCCTCTCTTTCCAGGTATTTGAGAAAACTAATTTTGATGTTCTTTGGATTAATTCATAACAGTTTAGTTAGATTTTAATTTTTAGTTAGTAAATTATTTTGATATTATCTGATTTGCTGTTCTGTGATTTGTTATTCTACAGATTATTATTGCTGTGTCTAAAAGTTTTTTATATATATATGAGAGCAAATAAAAATAAGTATATAGAGTGATATAGAGATTATTGATCTAAGAGGCTAAAAGGCTACGCAAACATTGTAAACAATCTTGCTGTACAGGGCAACACACAAAGAAGTGCTAATCTTGTTCTATTACCATTATTTATTATTGCAATAGAGTACTTAAAGAAAATCAGAACCTAGTTAATGCTCTTGCCTCAATTGGATACACTTTTAATTATATGTTCTGTATTCTTCATTCTGCATTCATATAGTTTTGGGAGTTGATTGACAATATAGTTTGACATGTGAATTACTATCAAACCATAATGATGGTGGACACTGAATCTAAGACTTGGATAACACTTTTAGTGATATCTCAAGTTACTTAGATGGGAAACAGAAGGTGTTCTAGTAGATATTGACTTGGGCAAAGGAAGTTATGCAAATAAAATATCTCGATGCCAACTTAGTCATATTACCAAATTTGACTTGGTTCATGATGCAAGAAGGATTTTGGTGCATTGATATCTTTTGTTAAGGAAATAGATAGTCTGCTCCTCATTTCAGATTCGTACTATGTGTGTTTGCATTAGCAAATTAGTTATGATATACTAATAAAGTCAATATGCTTTATGAAATACATAGAACAATTAATCACTATTATAGCCTCCCCCCCCCCCAAAACCAAAAACCAAAGTTTTGGCTTCAATGTAAAGTCTCTGCCATACAAAAGTTGACATGTCAACATATAAATGATGTTTCTTCCCTTGCTAACTTTCAGGAAATTATAAAGCTGGACAATGATGGATCTTTCTACATTAAAAACTTTGGCAAGATTTCAATGTTGGTGAATAATAAAGAAGTGCAGACTGGTCAGTCTCAAAAACTACACTCTAATTGTTTGATTGAGGTATGATTCTATAGCCTGTATTTCAGATTTGGTTATTCACTTGAATAACCTCGTATCCTATTTGAAAAAGTTTTCCTGCATGCATGTACACATGCTCTTAGCATTTGTGCATATGGATAAAAGTTTTTAACTAGTTTTCAACCATGTGTTGTCCACAATCAAAATGAGTCTCAGAATTTTGATTGCGGAGTTAATAGGTGTTGGATGGTCTATAAATATAACACGATTATTCCTTGAGCTATGCTAATACGTCTTGCCCAAGTGGCGAATATTTTGACTGAATATTATTTTGCAAGAAAATGTTCACTTTTGTTGATGTGTCTTATTATGTGCAGCTGCCATTACTACAGAAGCTTCTGCTAAGGTGATTGATGGGAAGTCAGTGGCAAAGCAAATCAGATCTGAGATAACAGCAGAAGTTTGTAGGATGAGATGCTATCGGAGTGACTCCTGGGTTGGAGATAGGAAAGACTCTGCAACTTATTTGCACAAGAAGGAGGCTTGTGAATCTATGGGAATCATTTCTTTTGAAGCTAATTTGCCCAAGGATTCCACAGAACAACAAGTGTGATCCTTCGGTTCATGGCGTCCTTTACTCTCTGTATGCTTCTAAATCTCTTAACTGCAGTTCCATTTTTCTTGAATCCATAATAAGAGCTTTTTCTACTATGCTAAGTTATATTTTAGTAGCGACTATTTTCAGGTGCTTAGGAAACTATGTTAAACTTTTCAGATATGAAACTATGTGTCTTGTCCGGCTTTAATTTAAGTTTCAGCTTATTTGTAAAAGTATTACATAATCAAAAACATATATAATCAAAATTTTAACTAAAAGTCAATAATAATTGCAGGTGACACAACCAACAAAATTAGGACCTATAATGTTGCCTTGTGTGCCAAGTTTCACAATATACCTTTTTATGTGGCTGCACCGCTGACTTCAATTGATCTGTCACTTTCTTTCGGAGAAGAAATCGTAATCGAGGAGAGATCTCCAAAGGAGTTGTTGAACACGCGAGGAGGACTTGGAGAGCAAGTTGCTGCCTTGGGATAAATGTTAAAGAAATTTTGTTCATATTAAGAAAAACATGTATTTTATTTACTTATGTGTATTATTTATTTGACTTGGTAACTTAGCAAGTATGTTAATTAACACTTGGAACACCTTTCTACATACATGCAATATATATATTATTAGCTTATTCTACCCGCATTGATTAAATTGAATTTAAACATTGTTAGTATGTGTTATATATCCTATAAATATAACAAAGGTAAAAAATATATTGTTTTAGATATAAAAAAAGAGAACTTAAGAAAAATTCAATAAGGTGTTGCTTTAGGTATTAAAAAAAGATATTGCAAATAAACTTAAAATAAGTGTTGCTTTAGGTCTATAAAAAGCAACTTAAAAAAATATAGATAAGTGTTGCTTTATGTATTAGAAAATACAACTCCTAAAAAAGGTTGCCATAAAGTCTTTGTTTAAAGTGTTGTCTTTGGGTCCTCTAAGACAACCCTTATGTGGAGTTGCTTTTTCTGTAGAAAAGGCAACACTTTTTGAAGGTTGCCATAAAAAGGGTTCCCTTTGATACACAAAAACGTTGCCTTAGACCAAAGGTAACGGCCGTATAGCCAACCCCCCCTAAAGCGTTGCGTTTTGTCGGAAAGTGTTGCCTTTGATCAAAGGCAACACTTTTTCTTATTATAAGCAACGTTTTTAAAGGGTTGTCTTAGCCCGAATTTGTTGTAGTGAGAATGTACATGGACGATAAAATTTCTACTCCCCTTATTTTATCTAGTGATAATGATGTGCGGCTCGAATTATTATAAATAATATTAAAAAGCAGCACATAAACAACTAATAATATGTATTTTGAAGTTGTAATTTTTATTGATATATAAGTCTATACAAGTTAGCTCAAGTTTAACAAAAACAATACTCAATATAGAGAGTGCAAAAACACATAGCGAAAAGAGAAACGGTTATTTTTCAATATTTGTATTCCACATTCTTTCTCCTCCTCCTTCTCTTTCTTCTTCTCCTTCTTCTTTGCATTCTTCTTCCTCCTCTTTTTATTGATATTGCAGCATTACGTATTTTTTTGTTTGATTTTTTCTCTCAAGAAAAATCATAAGAAAACGAAATAAGAAAATGAAGAAGAAGAAGTAGCAGAAGATGAGAAGGAGGAAGATGAAGATTTTTTAATTATGCAGAACTTATCAGAATAAAAATACACCGAAATTTCTTAACAATACACAGAAATTTCTTAGTTTTTACACCGAAATTTTGCTACAAATACACAAAAATATTTTCTTTAGTGTCACATTTTTTTTCTTATTCTTTTTTTCTTATTTGTTTATTTTAGTTGAATAAATGTAGGTTCATCTTCTTCCAAGTAATGTTGCAGCATTATGTATTTCTTTTTCTTCTTTGTTTGATTTTTTTTTGTTTTTAATCTTGTTAAGAGAGTAAAACAAGAAGAAAATTTGAGAAGATAAAACAAGAAGGAAAAGATGAATAAAAAAAGATGATGACGATGAATTGATGATGATGATAAAGAAGAAGAAGAAACAACAGAAGATGAGGAGGAGGAAGAGGAAAAGTTCTGAATTATATATGTAGAATGTATCAGAATAAAAATACACTGAAAAATTTTCAAAATATACCGAAAATTTTCTAAAATACACCGAAAGATTTCTAAACTACACCTAAGTTATGGAAACAATTCAATAACCTAAGTTATGGAAACAATTCAATAAGCAAGAATTGAATACAAAATGAACACAAAAGAGATAAGAAAAATCCTACCAATCCGTTAAAAGCAAAGGCAGGTTTCAGAGTCTTCGAAAAATCTTACAGAAATGCAGACAAAAAGTAGCCTGCCTAGCAAAAATATTTTTTCACAAAAACAAAGAGATTTCCTAAAAACCTTACACAAAACACAACAAAGTATGCACAAGCAAGACAGTTCATAAAAAAAACCTTTATCCGAAAAAAGGTAACACAAACAGCATTTTTTATTAACGGCTAAAAAGCCAAAAAAGTCAAGAACTACCACCATAAACAACAAAAAGATAAATTGTTCAAAGGGGTCCACAAACCGAGCCCCAAATAGCTGAAATTAATTAGAAGAAGGATTGGAATCACCAATAGAAAAGGAGCTCGGATCTGCAGCAGGAGTTGGAAGGGTCAGAGCGGTCTCTTCGGCAGCAGAAGTTGGAGCTTCTAAAGAACTCGGCAGGTATCCCTCCTATTGCTCCTTATGAGGAGGAGACTCAATAAGCCTTTGCCCACAAGTTTTCAGCTCAGAATCCGTCTCGGGACGAGGAGGGGAGACAATAGCTCCATCAATAACGATCTTGTCGGGATGGATGGGAGAAAGGTCCAAGTCAGGAACAATAACTCCGACATGTTCCTTAAATATCCTCCAAGGTTCCTCTGAGCTCTTCGCTACGGAATCCTCCAAGTCCTGATAGGCCTTCCAGTTCAACTCCAGTTGCTTCTGACAGTCAATATTCTCAGCGAATAGCCTAATGTAATTCTGCTCCGCCTTCTCCTTCAGGCCCTTCGCCATGGCACACTGACCCATAAGCTTCTTCTCTCTCTCCTAAAGCCGGGTCAGCTCCTCCTTCATTCAAGCCCCCTCCCATGAAGCCGCTTCTCCTCTTCTTGATAAAGAACAACCCTCCCTTAAAGTTCTTCTACAGTTTTTTGGGAAG